>NC_079391.1:31849463-32034463 GCF_029220125.1 Pseudoliparis swirei | reverse complement strand
TTGTTCTCCTCTCATTGTTCTCCTTTATGTTCATTGTTCTCCTCTCATTGTTCTCCTTTATGTTCATTGTTCTCCTGTCATTGTTATCCTTTATGTTCATTGTTCTCCTCTCATTGTTATCCTTTATGTTCATTGTTATCCTCTCATTGTTATCCTTTATGTTCATTGTTCTCCTTTATGTTCATTGTTATCCTCTCATTGTTATCCTTTATGTTCATTGTTCTCCTCTCATTGTTATCCTTTATGTTCATTGTTATCCTCTCATTGTTATCCTTTATGTTCATTGTTATCCTCTCATTGTTATCCTTTATGTTCATTGTTCTCCTCTCATTGTTATCCTTTATGTTCATTGTTCTCCTCCTCTCCAGATCTCTCTCGATGACGTCGTCGATGACTCCCCCGACGAGGTCCGGCTGAGTTCTTCTCAGCTCCGACGTTTCGCCGCAGAGGCTCAGCTCACCGGGGACCACGAGCAGGCGGCTCGGCTCCACCGAGAGGTCCGAGAGCGGCGCACACGCCTCCCCGAGGACCTCTGCCCCGCCTCGCTCACGAGGAAAACATTCCCGGACGTCTATTCGGGCCTCTGATTGGAGGAGCTGGAGGCTTCTGTTGGTCTCATCATAATCATAATAATCTACATGGACTGCAGATCAGGGTTCATATGCTCATGGAACACCTGGAAAAGTTATGGGGTTTTAAAATGGTTACTTGTTCCAACCCTGGAAAAGTCCTTTTTAACTTCCTACAACTTTTTTTTAAAATCATGAGTACAATCCTTTATTTTCAAATCTAACTGTGTTTTTATGCAAATAACCACAATAGATGACTCGACTGAAGTAATGCGATAACATTTAAAATACACCTAAATTATCAATAGTTATCGGAAGGAAAACAACTTGTATGTATTTTGTGCCGATAGAATAGAATAAATCTTTGATCGGGACTTGTCCTTTAACTCCCACGTAAAGCAAATCTCAAGGACTGCATTCTTTCATCTACGTAATATTTCAAAAATCAGGCACATCTTGTCTCAAAAAGATGCAGAAAAATTGGTTCACGCGTTCGTTACTTCGAGACTGGATTACTGCAACTCCTTATTAGCAGGCTGCTCTAATAAATCTCTTAGGTCCCTCCAGTTGATCCAGAATGCTGCAGCTCGTGTTCTCACTAAAACTAAGAAAAGAGATCACATCACTCCTGCACTAGCTGCTCTGCACTGGCTCCCAGTAAAATCAAGAATCACTTTTAAAATTCTTCTCTTAACCTACAAAGCCTTGATTGGTGATGCTCCATCATATCTTAAGGAGCTTGTCGTACCATATTGCCCCACTAGAGAGCTACGCTCACTAAATGCGGACTACTTGTAGTTCCTAGAGTCTTAAAAAGTAGAATGGGAGCCAGAGCCTTTAGTTATCAAGCTCCTCTTTATGGAACCAGCTTCCAATTTCAGTCCGGGAGGCAGACACAGTCACCTCGTTTAAGAGTAGACTTAAGACCTTCCTCTTTGACAGAGCTTATAGTTAGGGCTGAATCAGGTTTGCCCTGGTCCAGCCCCTTGATATGCTGCTATAGGCTTATAGCTGCCGGGGGACGTTTTAGGACGCACTGAGTACCTATCTCCTCTTTTTTCTCTCCTTAAGGATGAATTTTCATCTCTCAATCACACGTTACTAACTCTGCTTTCTCCCCGGAAGTCCTTTTGACTTTACGTCTCATGGGGTCATCGGACCCTATGAGACGGCATAGATCCTATCTGCCTGATGGATCGTCTGGGTCGTGGAATTCCTGCTCATGACTACGCCACTGTCCTGTTGAGACTCCGCCCTCCTCCTCCCCACCGCCATCTGCCTGATGGATCGTGGAGGTCTCCATCGTGGAATATGCCTACTATGAACTATTCATACACTCTGTCATATTCATTGAATGTATTTTAACTCTAAATCTGTCCTTCTGTACACATTACATCTATTGCATCTGTCCATCCTAGGAGAGGGATCCTCCTCTGTTGCTCTCCTCCAGGTTTCTTCCCTTTTTTTCCCCCTGAAGGGTTATTTGGGAGTTTTTCCTGGTCCGATGTGAGGTTTTGGGGCAGGGATGTCTATGTGTACAGATTGTAAAGCACTCCGAGACAAATTTGTAATTTGTGAAATTGGGCTATACAAATAAACTGAATTGAATTGAATTGAATTAAACATTTATATATAAATGTATTCTCTTTAATCAAACTATTGTCTCTCATGCCTTTCTGTCATTTAAGGTTCACACGAAGATATTTCACACAAGTGTTTTGAAAATGTGGTCAACGTGTGTATCGATGACATCATCACTGTCGTTTATTTGTTTGTTTACCAGTTGGTGGTGAGGCACCCGACTGACCCCGCCCCCAAGTTGGAGTGGGGGAGCCTCTACATGCAGACCGGAGACTACATGAAGGCCAGAGAGTGTTTCCATGACGCTGTGTCCGTGCAGCAGGCGCACCAGCCCAGGTTAGAGATGCACACACACACACACACACACACACACACAGCATCCGAGTGAACTGGGGAGTCGTAGACGTGTGTGTGTGTGTGTGTTCCTCCAGCCTGATGATGTGCGGGGTCTTGGCGGCGCTGTTGGAGCGCCACGAGGAAGCCCGGACCTTCCTGGAGCGAGCCGCCAGCGTGAAGCCGCCCAGCGTGGCGGCCTGGACGCTGCTGGGTGAGGAGGCGGGGTCAAAGGAAGAACAATAACTTGTTTGGTTTTTAACCACGTTCCAGACGACTCGTGTCTTCATGCACCGTGTCGCTCTCACTGGGTTTTCATGAGACGATGTTCAGGTCTTCAGGAGTTCACTAATTCCTAATTGGCCCCTTCCCGATTGGGAATCCGTTGCAATCTCTGGACGCCGGCGGTGAACACAGATGCATGCTGGGAAATTGCGTCGTCTCATGTTACGGTTTCTGGCTCCAGGTTTGCACCACGAGATCCAGAGCGAGTCCTTCATGGCCGAGAGGGCTTTCCTGGAGGCCCGAGGGCAGCTGAGGGCCGAGGAGGAAGCAGAGAGGCGGACGCAGAGGGGGGAGGAGACGACGGAGGAGGAGGAGGAGAAGAAGAAAGACCAGCAAGAGGAGGAGACAGACACGGCGGCATGTCGGTCTCCCACCGGTAAGAAAGGTGCAGTGGGAGGAGTGGGAGGAGTGGGACATTCACAGCCTCTCAACTCAAACTGGATCACAGTTTTTGTTTTTTATCTCCACCAATGAAACTTGATGGAATCCGTCCGGACAGAAAAAACTCAAATGTCACGAGGAGCCGAAGCTGCTGAAACACAGTTTAGATGTAGGAACCGGCAACACATGGTCATCAGCGCTCGCATGTTCTCTCAGACCAGGACCAGGACCAGGACCAGGACCAGAACCAGGACCAGAACCAGGACCAGGACCAGAACCAGGACTCAGAGGTGCAACGTGAGCCTCCAGTGGTGCGGCGGGTCAGCTCCACGCCGGCTCCGGCTAAACGCTCCATCTACACCGAGACGGCTCGGTTCCTGCTGCAGAACTTTGCTCTGCAGGTAGAACACACACACACACTCACACACACACACACACACACTCACACTCACACTCACACACACAGACACACACAGACAGACACACACACAGACACACACAGACAGACACACACACAGACACACACACTCACACACACACACACAGACACACATACACACACACACACACAGACACACACACAGACACACACACACACAGACACACACACTGGACCTCAGTAGTACTGATGTTGCTGTTGTTGTTTTGTGTGACTCAGTTTAGTGATTTATGAGCACTACTGATGCTGCCACATCCTGTAAACTAGTTCGCCGTTGAGTCATTTTTGTGGTTTGTTTCGTTTGAGCCATTTGTATGAAATGTATTGTAACGTAAGGAGAAGTTGGGGTCTCTCGGTTGTCATGCCAACGTCTCCCTCAGATGGCAGAGCGAGCTCTGTCCCTGGAGCTGCTGGCCGACGGCGGCCGCAGCGTCTCCTACCTCCTCCTCACGGCCCGGCTGCAGCTGCTGCGAGCGGACCACGGCGCCGCCGCCGCCGGCCTGGAGGAGGCGCTGTTTCACAGCGACCAGGTACCGGCGCCCCGAGGGCCGAGCGCGGCGCCGGCCGACTCCTCTCACCTCCCGTCGTCCCCGTAGGAGCAGGAGGCGGACGCGTGGGCGCTGAGCGGCCACTGCCACTTCCTGCGGGCGGCGTTCACCGACGCCCGGGAGAGCTACGAGTGGAGCCTGAACTTACCGCGGCCGCCGTCCGACTCTCACCTCGTGCACCTGCGCCTGGGGGCCATCTGCCTGCAGCAGGAGAAGGTCAGGAGGTCAGGAGGTCAGGAGGTCAGGAGGGAGGTTTCCTAGAGGAGCACAAACCTGGCCCGAAAGCTCAGGAACAATGGCTTTGAATATGTGTGTGTCTGTGTGTGTGTCTGTGTGTGTGTGTGTGTGTCTGTGTGTGTGTCTGTGTGTGTGTGTGTGTGTCTGTGTGTGTGTCTGTGTGTGTGTGTCTGTGTGTGTGTGTGTGTGTGTGTGTGTGTGTGTGTGTGTGTGTGTGTGTGTGTGTGTGTCTGTGTGTGTGTGTGTGTATGTGTGTGTGTGTCGTGTGTGTGTGTGTGTGTGTGTGTGTGTGTGTGTGTGTGTGTGTGTGTGTGTCTGTGTGTGTCTGTGTGTGTGTGTGTGTGTGTGTGTGTGTGTCTGTGTGTGTGTGTGTGTGTGTGTGTGTGTGTGTGTGTGTGTGTGTGTGTGTGTGTGTGTGTGTGTGTGTGTGTGTGTGTGTGTCTGTGTGTGTGTGTGTGTGTCTGTGTGTGTGTGTGTGTGTGTGTGTCTGTGTGTGTGTGTCTGTGTGTGTGTGTGTGTGTGTGTGTCTGTGTGTGTGTCTGTGTGTGTCTGTGTGTGTGTGTGTGTCTGTGTGTGTGTGTCTGTGTGTGTGTGTGTGTGTGTGTGTGTCTGTGTGTGTGTGTGTGTGTGTGTGTGCGTGTGTCTGTGTGTGTGTGTGTGTGTGTGTCTGTGTGTGTGTTTGTGTGTGTGTGTCTGTGTGTGTCTGTGTGTGTCTGTGTGTGTGTGTGTGTGTTTCAGTTCGATCGAGCCAAAATGGTCTACCAGCAGGCGTGTGAGGAGTCTCCCTCCTGCCTGACCTGGCTGGGCCTCGGCACCGCCTACTACCGAGTACGATGACATCACCACATATTCACATCCGTCTTATTTCATGCGTAGTTTATGATATGATATGATATTCCTTTATTCGTCCCACAGTGGGGACATTTCAAAATTCAGAGCATCAATGAAAATAAATATAAAACACAAAAACACAATACTGAAAAACTAAATACTAATACTAAATACAAAATATACAGGGGGGAAATAAAGTAAAGTGCTGAGTAAAGTGTATCTTGTGGCGTCGCCCATGTCTACGGCACGTTCGGGTGTAATGGGAATAAGCGCTGTCCACACAGTGGAGGCGGTGCGAGGTTCAAGTACCGTCCTCATTCTGCACTGCGAGGTCCGCCTCCAGCTGTGGAGCGGGTTTCTCTTACTGTGTGTGTGTGTGTGTGTGTGTGTGTGTAGCTGGAGGAGCTGGGTGTCGCTGAGGAGGCTCTGACAGAAGCCAACCATCTGAACACCCAGAATGCCGAGGTGTGGGCGTACCTGTCTCTGATCTGCCTCAGGGTGAGTGATGAGGCGACGTGTCCCACGTTAGGCTCCGCCTCCCCTTGAAGTCGGCATGTCCAAGAATGCCCCCAAAAGAAATGTCGTGTTTCTTTAACCCAACTCCGTATCCCAGCATCCTTTGCACACGGCTCACTGCGGGCTCTTCGGTGTGTTGTGGATTAATCTCGGAGGTCCGTGACATGAAGAGGAATGCTGGATTATTCTTCATGTCAATAGTTAGAATTTTATGTTTATTACTTGTGACGTCGTTATTACACATATGAGAAGAGAGGGGATTTCATTTTGCTTTTGGGAGGCGTAAGTAAACCTGTGACCTCCGTCACCTTCAGGTGTAAATTCTCTGTCTGTAAAACAGGATTTTCCCGGGCAGGTCACGGGAACCTGAACTCACCACACATTGATCCTTTTGTTTTCAGTCGGGCAGACAAGAGGAAGCAGAGCAGTTCCACAGATACGCGTCGAGGGTGAGTTAACACGCTGCTGTTTTTAAATGTATTGCTAACGATCGATAACGCCGATGAAGAGCGATGAACCTCTTCTTCTTCTTCTCTCGTCCAGTTCCACCCGCAGAAGGAGGCGCTCCTCGCAGAGTACGACGAGCTGAAGCGCCGGCGCCGCTTCGCTCCGCTGGCGTCCTGCTTCGGAGCGAGCGCATGAGTCTCTGCATACACAACGCACACGTTTCAAAAGACTTTCATTGTTATTGTAATTTAAAGCGTTCAACACTTCCTGTGACGATGTAATTGTCAAAAGCCGTCAAAGCCGCGATGAACTCAGGAGATCTTCAGTGCACACGAACTCAAAGCAACACAAATGTATATAAAACAACGGACATGTAGTCTTTAAAAAAGAAAAGAAAATGTATACAGCAAATAGCTAAAGGAAAAGACAAAAGCGCGTGTGAGGGCGACGGGTCTCGCCTCTCATGTGATGAGACGTCGTTCGGCAGATTTCTTTTGGCACAAGCCGTCCTGCGCTGGGAAGGAAATGTTCTGTGGAATAAGTTTCTGTCAGATCCATTAATTCAATGCGTATTTAACAGGAAATGCATGTCAGGCCTGATTGTATATCAAAAACGTGTCTTCCCCAAATTAAATGCGTCTCAATCACATTTAAATGTGTCGACTCTTTCCTCCCGTTCGCGCGCTTTTATTGTGAAAGTCTCTCGCTCTCCATCCGGGACCTTGTGTTTTCGTGCAGGTCACTGTCTGACCCGGGCGAACAGTTCCCGCAGCCACGGCGAGTCCTCGTAGAGCCGGGGGTCGCCCAGGTACTCCGACGTCCTCTTGTACAAGTAGTAGTACAGCACGGAGGCTGAGGAGGAGGAGGAGGAGGAGGAGGAGGAGGAGGAGGAGGAGAGGGTTATAATCACAGCGCAACAACAACTCAGGACGGTGCTTTCAATAAAGTCCGTCGTTTGGGTTTCACACCAAGATGCAGTCTGAAATCAGTCTGACAGAACAATGAAAACACAACTCAAAAGAAAGCTGCTGCGTGTGTGTGTGTGTGTGTGTGTGTGTGTGTGTCGTCAGCCTCTCCCAGGAGGGTGGAGCTCTAACAAAGATGGAGGTTCCTTGAGGGACATTAGAGCTCCGTTATTTAACGTGGATCTGAGTCCGTCTGGGTGGGTCTTAAGACGTAATAAAACACGCCCTCAGAACCTCGTGAGGGATCCGAGCAGAACAACAGCCAGACCATAAATCCGGTGATCCACTTATGAGCTTATGCGTGGGGGGGGGGGGGGACTGACTGAGCTATCCAAGATGGCTGCCGGTGACCTCCTCCAGCGGTTCAGAGGCCTGAAAGCAGCGGAACATGAACTCGGCTCCATGCACAAAGCCTGGGATTCATGAGAAACAAAGCTCCTTCAAAATAAAACGATATTTTATTTCGGCGTTAAAAATGAACGTTTCATCTCACCGACTCTCTGGAACACAAACAGCACCTGGAGGCCGTCGGTCCAGATGAATCTGTTGGTCTTCAGCCAACGTAGATTCTGGAAAAGATCAAACAGAAAGACGTTGGCGTTGCGTCTGAACGGAAACATTTAAACCACCACACGTCCCAACGTGATCAATAATATCACATTCCAATCAAACTACACCCGGCATGCCAACCGGTCCCAGTCTCATCTCAATGGTCCACACTCGACTCTTTAATGCGACCATAAACACATTCCTCCAAATCCTTCACAATAAAAGCCCCCCCCCCCCCCCCCCCGTTATTGTCGCTGCCGACTTTTCCTACCTGCACTATTAGTAGACTTGATTTATTGAAAAATAGCCGCCAATAAAGCTCCACTAACTTGATGATGAAAACAGATTTAATTGTTATTTAAAATTGTTTCATTCTTTTATTTTGAAGCAGCAAAATCTGAATCATCACAATAATGAAACACTATTGCTCTTTACTTCATCCTGCACCCTTTCAAAGTAAGAACTGAGACGCACTACTTTGTCATAACATCGCACCCGGAGCTTTCACACTCGTACGTATGTAAATATAATACCGTAGGACATCCTGGTATCGTTTGTATTAATAACAATCATAATAATTGTTCTGTGTGGAGGACGGAGGATGAGAGACCCACGTTTGGAGGAGGGCCGACGCCGTCGTTTGAAAACTGTCCCTGAGCTGGACAAACACCAAAGCAGAGTTGTTCTTTCTTTCCATAATCAATATTAAGATGGTGTTAGAAAAATGTAGATTAAAATCTGTCTTTAAAAAATATATATAATTCCACTTTTCATTATTAACGAGAAAAATACTTGTTTCCTCGTGTTGGACAAACCCTTTGATGCAGTAAATAGATTAAGTAAGTAGATTGTTACACACACACACACTCAAACACACACACACACACCGTTGCCTACTTTACCAAATTACCGACTTTCCTGCACTTTCAATGAGGGGCATTTGTGCCTATTTATTCACGAAGCTATTTTACGAAAAGCTCCGCCTCCTCCTCTCAGCTCTGCATTCTCCAAATGCAGACACGCCCCCCCTCCCCTCTGCTTTTAAGTTGACCTCTGACCTCTGACACAACGCCACGGTGTAACTGCCACGGTTAAAGCCGTGCGCTCACATTTCATTGCTATAACATTTTAGCCGAGGATTCTCGAAGATAAAAGTCGCGTCGGAAAAAAAGTCCGAGTGTGTGACCGCGAGGCGCGGGCCTGGACCGTACCATGAGCCAGGAGTGCAGAATGATGCTGAAGGTCAAGTAGAGGGCGGAGAGCAGTAGCGCAGCTCTAAAGCGCTCCAGCAGCACGGCCACCAGGCCGATCTGGAACACGTAGGTGTTGAACAGCATCAACAGAATGATGATCAGGTTGAACAGGATGCCGATGTCCTGGATTCTGTTGAGGAAGACCACGATCAAATAGAGGAAGGACACGCTGAGAGGAAGGATGTCTTTCAGATCGTTCCGGCGATCCAAAAAGACTCAACTGAACTATTCTTAGCCGGAGAGATGATGAAACGAGTGAGGAACTTACATGAAGAGGACCAGCTGGGCGGCCTGTTCGTCCCTCAGCAGCTCGCTGAAGGAGTTGACGAAGAGGTCGAAGGCCAGCAGGCCGATCTGGATCAGGAGCACCAGAGAGTAGTTGCTCGTCTGCAGCGTCTCCGGCCCGAAGGCCGGGCGCCCGGGCGGGCCGTCGCGGTTCCACGCCGGATCCAAGGCTGCAGTGCACTCGCGCTACAGAGAAACATCAAATCCACTCGAGACACAGTCCTGGCGGGTTTCGGGGGGGGGGGGGGGGTCTCGGCGAAGGCCTTCAGGTGGGCGGGGCCTTCGGGTCCATCGTAGAACTTAGTCCTGTTCACTCTGAAGTCTTTTCAGCGTGGGAGACGGTGCGAGCCGCGTGGAACACGTCGACGCGTCGGTGTTTAGCGCTCCAGCGGGAACAGATTCACGCCGTCCGGTCGATGGCGTTCAGCCTTCATATTTAAAAACTGGCGGAGCATCAGCACCCGAGTAAATCCAGCGGAGGCTCTGTGGAGAGAGGCGGGACGGACGCGTTAGCATTCGGCAAAAAAAAAAAAACACAGCGCAACTCATTCTGTTGATTTACGTTCACTTAGAGCAGAAACTTAGAGCAGAAACTTAGAGCAGAAACTTAGAGCGGAAACTTAGAGCGGAAACTTAGAGCGGAAACTTAGAGCAGATACTTAGAGCAGAAACTTAGAGCAGAAACTTAGAGCGGAAACTTAGAGCAGAAACTTAGAGCAGAAACTTAGAGCAGAAACTTAGAGCGGAAACTTAGAGCAGATACTTAGAGCAGAAACTTAGAGCAGAAACTTAGAGCAGAAACTTAGAGCAGAAACTTAGAGCGGAAACTTAGAGCAGAAACTTAGAGCAGAAACTTAGAGCAGAAACTTAGAGCAGAAACTTAGAGCAGATACTTAGAGCAGAAACTTAGAGCGGAAACTTAGAGCGGAAACTTAGAGCGGAAACTTAGAGCGGAAACTTAGAGCAGAAACTTAGAGCAGAAACTTGAGATACTTCTCACCTGAGGATTTCCACTCCCCCAACAAAAGAATACAGAAAGGAACAAACCCCGAGGCCCTCCTTCTACTTTGAAGAAGAAGTACAGACGCAGGTCCTCGTTTCCCTGCTCTAGTCGTCCAGTTCAGCAGCTCCTGTAAATCTTTCCTTCTCCAACATGGCCGCCTCACTGTCACCAGGCGGATCCTCTTATGACGCCAGTATTTATAGCTCGGCGCGGCAGGTGTGAGGAAGATTAGGACTCCTGAACAGAGGCCCGTCGGCCGGAGGACGACTTACTTATAACAAGCTGAGATCGTTTGTTCGCGTGAACACAGAGAGAATACTGCGGCTGCCGCCTCACACCACCACCCCAACGATGGAGGGACGTGCGCCTTCAAGGGGAAACCTCTCATCCATCTCTGCCCCCTGTTTGACGGATGAGAGTTTCATATAAAAGGCTTCCGTCTAATCTACCTAGACAAACTCCACGACAGCTTATTGCTCCACACAGACGTGACCCGTACCTGTCTTTAGAGAATCTACCGCTGTCCATCAAACTGCTGCTATACAACCGAAGTGTGCGTACCTGGGAGGTGGACGGTGTCTTCGAGGCTGGAGGAGCATCGGCCTGAAAGCTGCCTCCAACGACTCGAGTGTGCAGGACAGACTGACGGCTTGTGTCCTTCATCGTGACAGGGTTTATCCCCTCCCCCCCACACACACACACACACTCCTTTAATAGGCGGGCTCAAGAGTGTGGTCCAGACATAGTGGTCAGTTTGTTTACGTTCACCTTGACGGGATATTAAACGATTATTTTCCGTGTAAACTGATTTCCTTTGATGCACATGTAACAGTTATAATTATATCCGTCTTGTATTTGTGAATAAACTTTGAAAGGTGCAATATATGTAAATTATTAGTTAAATTGCTTTTCTGCTCTAAAAAGATAAATGAGATAAATAAGGTTGTGAAATCTATTTTGAGGTACTTTGTTTTATGTTTTATTATTATTATTATTATTATCAATAATAATTTTGTTCTATTCTGCATGGACAGGCATTTATTACAAAGGTCAGGGCTGTTTACGTATGAGCAAATGATAACGTGTTATTTATTAATGGATGCTGTCTGCCTCACATTTCCATTCTAGATTATTGTTATGCTTCTGGGAGTCGAGTCAGAGAACACTGCCATCTAGTGGTTAATATGTATTACTGCATACACAAAGGAAAAGAGAAGTTTCACATTATTCTCCACTGCACCTAAATATATTGTTAAAACGAATTATTTTCGAGAAAAAAAACTTCTTTACTTCAAATACACAAATACTGTGAATATTATGGTAATTTGTATTCATAGTTGACTCATCAAAACCAATGTTATAAATTGCTTTACGCACAAAAACATGATAAATTAGTCGAGTAGTGATGTGCAGGGAGGGTAAGAATAATGAATAGAGGTGTAAAGTCACTCTGAAATATACAGTACTTGAACATTTTAAAATGTTAGTTTAACGAAATAAACAAAAGAAAATGCAAACTGAGAATAGATCATTTAAATAATTATATAAATAATGTATAGCATTCTTTATACAACATTTTATATTCATTAAACATTGCATATGATGTATTTACTTTTCTAAAATTAGCACATTTAATAAGATTTGTTTATTTCAGCATAGCATTTCGTGTTAATCAACTGGGTATGTTGGGGGTATCTATGTATATCTATAATAAATCTATTAATATATATGTATTATAAAATGTATATATACAGGACTGTCTCAGAAAATTAGAATATTGTGATGAAGTTCTTTATTTTCTGTAATGCAATTAAAAAAACAAAAATGTCATGCATTCTGGATTCATTACAAATCAACTGAAATATTGCAAGCCTTTTATTCTGATTTATTGCTGATTATGGCTTACAGCTTAAGAAAACTCAAATATCCTATCTCTAAATATTAGAATATCATGAAAAAGTATACTAGTAGGGTATTAAACAAATCACTTGAATTGTCTAATTAACTCGAAACACCTGCAAGGGTTTCCTGAGCCTTGACAAACACTCAGCTGTTATAAATCTTTTTTTTTACTTGGTCTGAGGAAATATTAAAATTTTATGAGATAGGATTTTAGAGTTTTCTTAAGCTGTAAGCCATAATCAGCAATATTAAAAGAATAAAAGGCTTGCAATATTTCAGTTGATTTGTAATGAATCCAGAATGCATGACATTTTTGTTTTTTTAATTGCATTACAGAAAATAAAGAACTTTATCACAATATTCTAATTTTCTGAGACAGTCCTGTATATGTAATACATATTTGTATTGATCTGTATTTCTCTCTCTATATATACTTTATATATTATACATATTTTTAAATATATATACATGTATATATGTATATACATATATAGATAAATATAAATATCTGTTGTTATTTTTAATCTAATATATATATATATATTTGTGTAAATAAATCTCTATATTTTTTGTTAAAATATATATTTAAATATTATTTTATAAGAATTATATATATATATATATTTAAATTAATAAAACATATATATATATATTAAATATCTAATATATTATTATATAATATATTATAATTATTTCTTAAAAGATACATATATTATTTTATTTATATATTTATATTTTAACCCTATTCCTCTCCCTTACGTTTCTCTTCCCACAGAGGCGTTGGCCTGGGATAGTAAACCACCGCCCACCCGGGGAGGGCGGAGTCAGCAGCGGCTCCTCCAGCCTCTCAAGCGACGTGAGCGCTTCCATATCTCCCCCTCTGGTCTCTGGATCCACCTCTTCAACCGAAGAAAGTGAAACGAAAACGGGCGTTTTTTCAGCGAATCTCCCGTCCCAAAACATCGCTTCTGTTTCTGATATAAATACCGCAGTTACAACAGGAGGAGACCAAACCGCCGCGCAGGTGAGCTCGCGCACCGGGGTTGTTAGCTGTATTGTCGAGCAGACGGAAGTCCTTTTTTATTTATTTTTTATTTTTACGACACATACAGACGAAACATTTGGTCGCTTCTCGAAACATCGTCGTAAAAACGGTTGTTTTCTGCCCGTTGACGTCGTTTAAAAGCTCGCTGTCCGTATAAAACACCTCCCCCCCTACGGACGGTTAACTTTACGTTAGCTCACAACGGTGATGGTGACGTCACTCTGAGGGGCGAACCCACGATGGAGGTTATTAAAACAAGGTTTATAGACTAAACACACTTTGTGTTTCAACAAATATCATATATTTGTATTATTATTTATTAGTCATATTTAAAGTTGTACAAAACACACTTAGTGTTTTTTAAAATACATTTTATTTATTTATTATTAATATTTTAAGTGTTACACTCGGTGTTTACAAATATATATAACTTTATTATTAATATTTTAAGTTTTACTAAACAATAGTATTTTCACCAATATATATATAATATATATATTGGTGAAAATACTATTGTCACAAATCAATGCTGATTATTTATATATATATATATACATAGTATCTATTTATTATTATTTTTTGTTTGGTTGTTTGAATCTAGAGTTGTTGTACACCACATATTAGATAAATTAGATTCGATAGAAATGTGGTTTCTAAAAGGGATAGTGGCCCCCCAAATAAATATAAATACATGCTTTTTCGTTTACCCGTGGTGCTAATTATAAATCTATATTGAAATACAATTTTTAAATGCAAGGATAATAAAGCATACTACAACTTTGTGCTCAAAACGTCGTGTTTTCTCCCCCCGACATGCCTGAAGTACCCATCAACCCTCACTAAACCTGCAATGGCGGCAACACGTAAATACATCGGTTTGTTTTTACAGGTAAAAAAAGAGAAGCTTTTCTGGACCTGTTCCAAGTAGTTCACCCTTTGAGGAGCCGAGACAGACATTATCTCAGGGAATCTAAATCACGCCGAGTGTGTCCTACGTGTCTCAGAGCCGCCGTCTTGTTCAATGTGCCCTTGAGCGAAGACGTCACGTCCTGGCGGAGAGAAAGATCAGAAGATAAAAACAGACGTGAAACGAAGTTCAATTAAGTTTATTTTGTATCGTCCAAGTTGTTCTCCAACCAGGCTCTGAAAAGGAAAGTCTATACTTCATGTCTTGAACCTGCGTCCCCTCTAATGTCCAACAGGGGGCGACTCCTCTGGTTGTATAGAAGTCTATGCGTCACGTGTTAAAGCGGCATTCTCTCTCCTGACCACCAGGGAGCGTCTCCCCTGGTTGTATAGAAGTATATGCTTCATGTGTTAAAGCTGCATTCTCTCTACTGACCACCAGGGGGCGACTCCCCTGGTTGTATAGAAGTCTATGCTTCACGTGTAACAGCTGCATTCTCTCTACTGACCACCAAGGGGCGACTCCTCTGGTTGTATAGAAGTCTATGCATCACATGTTAAAGCTGCATTCTCTCTACTGACCACCAGGGGGCGACTCCCCTGGTTGTATATAAGTCTATGCGTCACATGTTAAAGCTGCATTCTCTCTACTGACCACCAGGGGGCGACTCCCCTGGTTGTATAGAAGTCTATGCTTCACGTGTAAACGCTGCATTCTCTCTACTGACCACCAAGGGGCGACTCCTCTGGTTGTATAGAAGTCTATGCGTCACGTGTTAAAGCTGCATTCTCTCTACTGACCACCAGGGGGCTCCTCTGGTTGTATAGAAGTCTATATAATGACTCTACTTCTGTCAGTAAACATTGTAAACATGAGTTTACGTCTGTCTCTAGTTTCAAGTCTTCTTCTATACAGCATGATGTCATCATTTAGGACATTATGGTTCAAACGGAGTCGCCTGTGCTTGAGGGCGGGGCTACAAGTTATCGACAGGTCGCTGCCACGGCGTCGTCTCTGTTTATTCTTCCTCTCTCGACTTGGCTGTCGTCTCATCGAGCTCCAAACCTTGAAATGGGGAGTTGTGTCTGTGGGGTGTTGTTTGAGTTTAATTAACAAGGTCACGCTAAGTGGTCCCGCCGGGACAGACGGTCAACAGACGGAGCCCAGACGTGCTCTCTCTCTCTCTCTCTCTCTCTCTCTCTCTCTCTCTCATTCGAGGGCGCTCATCTGAGGCGTGGGGGGTGCGGGCGGGGAGAGTCGGGAGGGGAGTTGGAGAAGCAGCCGGCGGAGGGCGAGTCTGGGCTCGAGAGCCGAGAACATGGCGCGGTTTGAAAAGAGCAAAGATCTCCACACGAAGACAGGAAGTAGAATGTTCACCTGTTCACCCCACAGCGTGTCGCGCTGAACACACGTTTTCACACGGGGGAATAATTCAATTCAATTCAATTCAGTTTATTTGTATAGCCCAATTTCACAAATTACAAATTTGTCTCGGAGTGCTTTACAATCTGTACACATAGACATCCCTGCCCCAAAACCTCACATCGGACCAGGAAAAACTCCCAAATAACCCTTCAGGGGAAAAAAAGGGAAGAAACCTTCAGGAGAGAACAGAGGAGGATCCCTCTCCAGGATGGACAGATGCAATAGATGTAATGTGACCAGAAGGACAGATTTAGAGTTCAAATACATTCAATGAATGTGACAGAGTGTATGAATAGTTCATAGTAGGCATATTCCACGATGGAGACCTCCACGATCCATCAGGCAGATGGCGGTGGGGAGGAGGAGTGGGCGGAGTCTCAACAGTGGGCGGAGTCTCAACAGGACAGTGGCGCAGTCAGGAGCAGGAATTCCACGACCCAGACCTCGATGATCCATCAGGCAGATAGGATCTATGCCGTCTCATAGGGTCCGATGACCCCATGAGACGTGAAGTCAAAAGGACTCGGGAGAAAGCAGAGTTAGTAACGTGTGATTGAGAGATGAAAATTCATCCTTAAGGAGAGAAAAAGAGGAGATAGGTACTCAGTGCATCCTAAAACGTCCCCCGGCAGCTAAAAGCCTATAGCAGCATATCAAGGGCTGGACCAGGTGAACCTGATTCAGCCCTAACTATAAGCTCTGTCAAAGAGGAAGGTCTTAAGTCTACTCTTAAACGAGGTGACTGTGTCTGCCTCCCGGACTGAAATTGGAAGCTGGTTCCATAAAAGAGGAGCTTGATAACTAAAGGCTCTGGCTCCCATTCTACTTTTTAAGACTCTAGGAACTACAAGTAGTCCCGCATTTAGTGAGCGTAGCTCTCTAGTGGGGCAATATGGTACTACAAGCTCCTTAAGATATGATGGAGCATCACCAATCAAGGCTTTGTAGGTTAAGAGAAGAATTTTAAAAGTGATTCTTGATTTTACTGGGAGCCAGTGCAGAGCAGCTAGTGCAGGAGTGATGTGATCTCTTTTCTTAGTTTTAGTGAGAACACGAGCTGCAGCATTCTGGATCAACTGGAGGGACCTAAGAGATTTATTAGAGCAGCCTGATAATAAGGAGTTGCAGTAATCTAGTCTCGAAGTAACGAATAATAAATACTGAGATAGTCGGAGCGAACACTTTAAAAACAACGAAGATGTCAACGTTGACGTTCTGAGAATACTTTTTCTTTTCTAGAAGCTTCGGGACAGGAAGTGAGACGGCGGGTCCTCCGCGCCCATTCTTTGCTGAGTCATGGTTCACAGGCATGTCGTGACGCAGCTCGGGGGGCTCGGCCTCCCCCGCCGAGCTCTGCCCACTTACCCCAGAGGAATGTTGTCTCTAGGCAACAGCAGTGTCCCACCTTGATCTTTATCTTAAAGGTACAGTGTGTCGCATCGGTCAAACAAATATAACAGGAAATAGTTCTTTCACAGTTTTTCTTCGTCTTTTACATTTTCTTGACTTATTAGGAAGAAAATTATAATAGTAAGTTTCAACCCTAATTAAATTTTATTTATGACTTAATGATCTGCAGAATCAAACCATCAATACTTTTGTTGTTGTTCTATTTGTTGTTGATCCAAAAACTGACTAATGGGGAACGCGGGCATCGAACCCCCGCTCCCAGTGGCACCGTTTGACCTCCCTTACCCTTTTATGTGTATGAATATATATATATATATATATATATATATGTGTATATGTATGTATATATGTATTGCTTCTGGTCCCAGCTGACCTGGGATCTGCGTCTCTTGGCAGCATGGGGGGCTACGAGGAGAAGAAGGAGCCGTGTGGCACCGTGTGCCTGAAGTACCTGCTGTTCGCCTTCAACTTCTTCTTCTGGGTGAGTTTGTCCTCACACTTTTCATTTGTTGATTTTGTTGCCGTTATTGTTTTGCCATGTTTGTATACGTGTCACATTAATTCTGAATCCCCCCCCTCTCACAAAGCCACGCTTCATTCAGCCTGCCGCTGTTCCAGCTCACTTATACAGAGGACACAGGAGATGCATTCAAAGCCTGGTTTCCCTGCTCCGAAAAAAGAAATAGAAAGGGTCCAGTGTGGTCGCTGCACACAGAACCACTGGTTTCATCCTCTGGGTGACGGCTCTGGTTCTGAACCCTCCGCCGGGTATCTAATCCCCTCGGCTAATTTGTTACAATCTAAGATGCATAATAATAATAATAATAATATTTAGAAGGCCTACAAAGCAGGTGGTCCCAGTCTCTCTCCTCCAATCACGTTCCCTGATGGGTTATTTGCAATGTTTTCTATTGAAATGTGATTTTTTTTTTACAGCTTCTATTCTTTTGAGGCTTTAAGTTAAAATAGTTTTCAATGTGTTGTTTGTCTTGTTTGTGAGCATAAACAAGGAGATCAAACAATCACATTCAAACAAAGCAGCTTTGTTTGATAGAGACATAAATGATAACTTGGACTGGCATCGATTGAAATGAAGTATAAACTACATAAAAGTGTGTGTGTGTGGGGGGGGGGGGGGGAGAAGACGCGAATAGATGACTTGTTTTAGCGTTTGGAGGTTATTTTGGACCCAATTCTAACATGTTAGATTGAAGAAGTAAAGTTTGAGGAACTGCAAATCATATTTTTACTTAGTTTTAGTGACTTCCCCTCAGGGTCGTCAGACCGTCTGATGATCCGGCCTGTACCTCCTGCTGCCACCAGAGGGCGCCACCGCTCGCCTTTTCCCTTTTTTAGTTTAAAGACTCTACTTCCTGTGCTTCATTTGGTTTTAACTAAACATGTTGATAATGATAATAATACATCTAAGAACGTACACGGTAAATGCATTAGTCTTATTAGGCGTTGATTAAATCGAATGAAATTATCTCTTAGCACAGAAATCCCCCTTTCTGTTCTCTTTGTGACATTTTATAATATTTGACTTAATCTTTTAAGACGGGCCTTCAACAGAAACCTAATATCCTTCTACTTAACTTGCATCCAGATTTAGAACGCATTAATATTTTTAAATTGGCTCTTAGGCCACGCGTCGTCTGAGAGTCACAATCCATTCATCTTCATTTAATTTAAGAGCAGCTCGAAGCAGAACATGTTTAGCATTTGTAGTGTTCATAATCGTTTGATTGGCTTTACGGACTAATGTCAAACCCACAGCACTTTTTGAAAATAATAAATATATATTCTATATATATTTATTTTGGCTAACAGTATATGAGCAATTGTTATAAAAATAGCAATAATAACACTATTATGCAGTAGTCTACAGATTCAAAGTGTTTTTTTGTTTTGTTTTTAACAAACAGAACATAAATCAGACAATCATATTCAATGTTATTCTTATTTCTTAGTGGTTATTTATTCTTACATTTTTTAAACAACTATTAACAATTATAACTTATTTCTTCCTTTTTTTTATTTTTTTAAATTATATTTATAGATTTTTGTGTGTGTACAGTCCAGGCAAAACAGATAGGACACACAACAAAGAACAAAAACAAAAGGCTATTAAATTATCATAATTATTAGAGGAAATTATGGGGGCATTTTTGCCTCTTCTAGTCGTATCGGGGGCAAAATTTGTCTCGTGGATTTAATCTTCCTCATATTCTCTCAAACTGGTGAAGTTCTGACGTTATGAATATGAAGGAACGTTTATGCTGGATTGAAGATTTTTAATGTTCATAAACAAATCCAAATGGTAAAATCTCAGTATTATTTCATTTATTGATTAATCTGCCAGTCATTTCCTCAACTACTGGATTTGGTCATGTGACTCTGGCCACGCCCCCTCTGTCCGTCTCCCAGCTGGCGGGCGGCGCCGTGATGGCGGTGGGCATCTGGACCTTGGTGGAGAAGAGCGACTACATCAGCCTGCTCTCCTCCAAGACCTACGCCGCCTCCGCCTACATCCTGGTCCTGGCCGGCATCATCGTCATGGTGACGGGTGTGCTGGGCTGCTGCGCCACCTTCAGGGAGCAGAGGAAACTGCTGCTCGTGGTAAGAGGCGGAAAACCAGGCAAACCCATTCGGGGGTAAACATCGGGCTTTTTTTTCTGATGTCGAGAACTAACCGGATACTCGAAGCTTCTAGAGTACGAAAATCATCGTTCATAACCCCAAAACATATTTTTATTTAAATACAAGCGTACAAAGGTAAATTGGAATTGCTGTTTTATTCTCGAATTCTTCTTCTTTTTTATCCAACATTATAAAATTCCAGAGTAAATATATATATATAACGTACCGAGGGTAAGAGCGGATATCCTCAAAGACGGTAATACGATTAATAATAATAATAATAATTAATTTGGTTTTATGAATATGCTTCAAATACAAAGTAAAAACAATTATAGCACGATGTTAAAAGTAAAAAATATACAGAAAAGAACCATATTTATGCTGAGCTCTATTAAAAAGAAGAAACATTATAAATTGTTTAGCGCACATGAACCTGCTGAGAGTTGTTTCTCCAGTAATTACTCTGAGCCTCTCGGTCGCCCCGGGAGGAGAACGGGAGCTCAGACGTAAAATATATATATATATATATATATATATATATATATAGAGAGAGAGAGAGAGAGGTCGCTGCACTCAGTAATTCAGCCTCCTCGGGTCTGTCTGGGATCTGCACCAGGAAACTGGTTAGATCCTCCATCAGCCCGGTAGTCCTCCTTTAGTCCGGTAGTCCTCCATCAGCCCGGTAGTCCTCCATCAGCCCGGTAGTCCTCCATCAGCCCGGTTGTCCTCCATCAGCCCGGTAGTCCTCCTTTAGTCCGGTAGTCCTCCATCAGTCCGGTAGTCCTCCTTCAGCCCGGTAGTCCTCCATCAGCCCGGTTGTCCTCCATCAGCCCGGTAGTCCTCCTTTAGTCCGGTAGTCCTCCATCAGCCCGGTAGTCCTCCTTTAGTCCGGTAGTCCTCCATCAGCCCGGTAGTCCTCCATCAGCCCGGTAGTCCTCCTTTAGTCCGGTAGTCCTCCATCAGTCCGGTAGTCCTCCATCAGCCCGGTAGTCCTCCATCAGCCCGGTAGTCCTCCTTCAGTCCGGTAGTCCTCCATCAGCCCGGTAGTCCTCCATCAGCCCGGTACTCCTCCATCAGCCCGGGACTCCTCCTTTAGCCCGTTAAACTGATGCCGCGCAAAACTTCTTTTTTTTTTAAATAGATTTTTTTTAAACGAAACAAAAACATGTTGTTTTTTAACGAAAAAAATCGATGGAATACTTCCTTTGTCCACCGGAGGGCGCCACAACCAACACGCAGTTTTCAGTTCCTGTGGCAGCTTAACTGGCCTGATTCTCTCTCTCTCTCTCTCTCTCTCTCTCTCTCTGTCTCTCTCTCTGATTGCAGTGGGCCAGAAACATTTGGGTCACGTTTTTTTTTTTGGGTGGTTGGGGGGGTCTGATATCTGTTTTTGTGCTCAACTCTGCAGACAGACCTCTGTCTTCCCTCTCACTCCCGCGAATAGAAATAACAATATTAGAGAAATGTTCTTATGTACAATATTTCTACACTCAAATAAACAATAATTACATGCAAAAGAGAGTTAATTAACAATACGTTTGGGAGTAGTTTAGACGGAGTTTCAGGTGCAACCGGCCCTTTAAGAGATGAACGCCCCTGTTTTAGACACTTTAATCCAGGCTATAAAGTTCTGGAGAAACCGGGTCGGGAGGATTTCTGGGGTTTCAAGTGCACTATATTAGTCCGTTGTATCCTGGAGTCGTCGGTTGGCCACGCCTCCAAACGAGGGAACTCCAGAGGAACGGTCGGCGCTCCTGTTATTCCATGTTTCACTTCTTCTGGTCCTCAGTACTTCATCCTGCTGCTGTGTATCTTCCTGTTGGAGATCCTGGCTGGCGTCCTGGCTTATGTCTACAATCAGCAGGTAACCCCCCCCCCCCACACACACACACACACTAATATAAATGATGTATTTTACAATGCACCCTGTGGGGAGTGAGGCTGAGCGGGTTTCAGTCATAAAGCTTGAGTCGTGTTGGCAGACACAGGAACCTCGTGAGACGCGTGTGTGTGTGTGTGTGTGTGTGTGTGTGTATATTATTATAGATTATGAAGTAATAAAAATAATCCATCCGGGAAAACGCCGAGACAACGTTTTTTTTCCCGACATCCCTGCCGCAGCCCCCCCCCCCCCCCTCTGTCGGCAGGTAAACCTGAAGGCTCTCCATCTCTACGTCTCCCCCCCCCCTCCTGCCCCCCCTCTCCTCTCTTCATCAGTCACCGCCTTGATTTCTCCTTCATGCTTTGATTTACAGTGGTTTCCCAGCTGGCTTGTTGCCATAGGAACAGAGGCCCCCCCCCCCCCCCAGACCTCACGCTCCTCCAGTAAATGCTTTTTTCTGCCTCTGGTCTCGAGAAAAAACAAAACATAGTTCCTCTCACTTTGCCCTCGTCTTCACGCCTTGTCTTCGTCTTCCCCTTCGTCTTCACACTCATGTTCGTCTTCGCTATCATATTCACCTTCGTCTTCACCATCATATTTGTCTTCTTCACTCTCGTATTCTCCTTCGTCTTCGGCCTCACCTTCGCCTTCGTCTTCCACCTCATGTTCGCCTTTGCTCTCGTGTTCTTCGTCGCCCTCATGTTCGCGTTCGCCTTCACTCTCGTGTTCTTCGTCGCCCTCGTGTTCTTCGTCACCCTCGTGTTCGTCCTCGCCCTGCCCTTTCCGCCTGCAGTGACACGTGTCGCCAGCAGGTTTATACTCTTCATCAGTAGCTGAGTCGACATGCGATCTGATTGGTTCCCTGTGTCATCGTCTGCGTCTGTGTTGCGAGGTGGTGGCGGGTTGCCAGTGAATTTATACATATATATATTTACATGCATATATATTTACATGCAGTACATGTGTGTGTGAACAGTTGAATGTGGAGCTGAAGCAGAACCTGAGAGAGACCATGACCCAGAAGTATAAACAGAGCTCCCAAGAGCACGTCACCAGGGCCGTGGACGATCTGCAGCAGGAGGTAAAGGGGGGGGGGGCAACACGTCAACTGCAATCCAAACGCATAAATGATAAATGATTCAAGTTGTTCATTTATTTCTTCACTGGATCCCCCATTGGCTGAGGCCGAGCACCATCTGATTCTGGTGTCTCTATCTTGGGCTCAGTGGGCTGGAATCGCCTACACCCTCAAGAAACTCGTCTGCCCCTTAAGAGACTCGTCTACACCCTCAAGAGACTCGTCTACACCCTTAGGAGACTTGTCTATACCCTCAGGAGACTCGCCTACACCCTCAAGAGACTCGTCTGCCCCTTAAGAGACTTGTCTACACCCTCAAGAGACTCGTCTATACCCTCAAGAGACTCGTCTATACCCTCAAGAGACTCGTCTACACCCTTAGGAGACTCGCCTACACCCTCAAGAGACTCGTCTGCCCCTTAAGAGACTTGTCTACACCCTCAAGAGACTCGTCTACACCCTCAAGAGACTCGTCTATACCCTCAAGAGACTCGTCTACACCCTCAAGAGACTTGTCTATACCCTCAGGAGACTCGTCTACACCCTTAAGAGACTCGTCTACACCCTCAAGAGACTCGTCTACACCCTTAGGAGACTTGTCTATACCCTCACGAGACTCGCCTACACCCTCAAGAGACTTGTCTACACCCTCAAGAGACTCGTCTACACCCTCAAGAGACTCGTCTACACCCTCAAGAGACTCGTCTATACCCTCAAGAGACTCGTCTATACCCTCAAGAGACTCGTCTATACCCTCAAGAGACTCGTCTATACCCTCAAGAGACTCGTCTACACCCTTAGGAGACTTGCCTACACCCTCAAGAGACTCGTCTGCCCCTTAAGAGACTTGTCTACACCCTCAAGAGACTCGTCTACACCCTCAAGAGACTCGTCTATACCCTCAAGAGACTTGTCTATACGCTCAGGAGACTCGTCTACACCCTCAAGAGACTCGTCTACACCCTCAAGAGACTCGTCTACACACTTAGGAGACTCGCCTACACCCTTAGGAGACTCGTCTGCCCCTCAAGAGACTCGCCTACACCCTCAAGAGACTCGTCTGCCCCTCAAGATACTTGTCTACACCCTTAGGAGACTCGTCTGCGCCCTCAAGAGACTCGTCTACACCCTCAAGAGACTCGCCTACACCCTCAAGAGACTCGTCTGCCCCTCAAGATACTTGTCTACACCCTTAGGAGACTCGTCTACACCCTCAGGAGACTCGTCTACACCCTCAAGAGACTCGTCTACACCCTCAGGAGACTCGTCTACACCCTCAAGAGACTCGTCTATACCCTTAGGAGACTTGTCTATACCCTCAAGAGACTCGTCTGCCACTGGAGAGAAGGAAGTTCCTGCCCCGAGAAAATAGTCTCCTACTTATTAACAGACGGAGCCAGGCTAGCTGTTTCCCTTTGTTTACAGTGTTTATGCTAAGCTAACCAGCCGGTCGCTGTCGCCTCTTCATTTCCAAAGCCAAAGAGATGTGTTTGTCTGTCATGAAACTGCCAACGTTTTCCAAGCGAGACGTGACCCGTATCTCCGTCCCCCGCCAGTTCAAGTGCTGCGGCAGCAACGGCTCGTCGGACTGGGCCGAGAGCGCCTGGATCCGCTCCAGGGACGCCAACGGCCGCATGGTGCCCGACAGCTGCTGCAAGACCATCGGTGAGCTGTGCGGCCGCAGGGACCACCCGTCCAACATCTACAAGGTAGAGGTGAGAGAGGGGGAGGGGGGGGGGGCGAGTCTATTTCTTCATGTTGGCTTGAGATTCAAAAGCTTTTTTTTTTGCTTTCTAATTTTACATACAGTGCATCCGGAAAGTATTCACAGCGCTTCATTTTTTCCACATTTTGTTATGTTACAGCCTTATTCCAAAATGGATTAAATTCATTATTTTCCTCAACATTCTACACACAAAAACCCATAATGACAAAGTGAAAACTGTTTTTTGCACATTTTTGCACATTTATTAAAAATAAAGAACGAAAACATAACATGTACATAAGTATTCACAGCCTTTGCTCGATACTTTGTTGAAGCACCTTTGGCAGCAATTACAGCCTCAAGTCTTCTTGGGTCTGATTCCACAAGCGTGGCACACCTATTTCTGGGCAGTTTCTCCCATTCTTCTTTGCAGAACCTCTCAAGTTCCATCAGGTTGGATGGGGAGCGTCGGTGCACAGCCATTTTCAGATCTCTCCAGAGATGTTCAATCGGGTTCAAGTCAGGGCTCTGGCTGGGCCACTCCAGGACCTTCACAGAGTCGTCCCGAAGCCACTCCTTTGTTATCTGGGCTGTGTGCTTCGGGTTGTTGTCCTGTTGGAAGATGAGCCGTCGCCCCAGTCTGAGGTCCAGGGCGCTTTGGAGCATGTTTTCATCGAGGATGTCTCTGTACATTGCTGCATTCATCTTTCCCTCAATCCTGACTCGTCTCCCAGTTCCTCCCGCTGAAACACATCCCCACAGCATGATGCTGCCACCACCATGCTTCACTGTAGGGATGGGATTGGCCAGGTGATGAGCAGTGCCTGGTTTCCTTCAGACATGACGCTTGGCATTCAGGCCAAAGAGTTCAATCTTTGTTTCATCAGACCAGAGAATTTTGTTTCTCATGGTCTGAGAGTCCTTCAGGTGCTTTTTTGCAAACTCTAGGCGGGCTGTCATGTGCTTTTTACTGAGGAGTGGCTTCCGTCTGGCCACTCGACCAAACAGGCCTGATTTGTGGGGTGCTGCAGAGATGGTTGTCCTTCTGGAAGGTTCTCCTCTCTTCATAGAACAACGCTGGAGCTCTGTCAGAGTGACCATCGGGTTCCTGGTCACCTCCCTGACTAAGGCCCTTCTCCCCCGATCGCTCAGTCTGGCTGGGCGGCCGACTCTAGGAAGAGTCCTGGTGGTTCCACACTTCTTCCATTTCCGGATGATGGAGGCCACTGTGCCCATTGGGACTTTACATGCTGCAGAAATCTTTCTGTACCCTTCGCCAGATCTGTGCCTCGATACAATTCTGTCTCGGAGGTCTATAGATAATTCCTTGAACTTCATGGCTTGGTTTATGCTCTGATATGCACTGTCAACTGTGATACCTTATATAGACAGGTGTGTGCCTTTCTCAATCATGTCCAATCAACTGAATTTAGCACAGGTGGACTCCAATCAAACATCTCAAGGATGATCAGTGGAAACAGGATGCACCTGAGCTAAATTTGGAGTGTCATGGCAAAGGCTGTGAATACTTATGTACATGTTATGTTTTCGTTCTTTATTTTTAACAGATTTGCAAAAATTTGCAAAAAACAGTTTTCACTTTGTCATTATGGGTTGTTGTGTGTAGAATGTTGAGGAAAATAATGAATTTAATCCATTTTGGAATAAGGCTGTAACAGAACAAAATGTGGAAAAAGTGAAGCGCTGTGAATACTTTCCGGATGCACTGTATATGGTCATTTATTTTTCTCGTGGGAAGAAAATGTCTGAAAAAAATACGTTGCGTGCATTGTTTGCGTTTGTTTTGACGTCGTCTGATCGTGGTCTCGTTGCTTTTAACTTTTTTTTTAGGGAGGCTGCATCACTAAGCTGGAGGAATTCATCCTGGACCACCTGAAGATCATCGGAGGGGTGGGCGTCGGGATCGCTTGTGTGCAGGTGAGCGGAGAAGTCCACAGTTAGCTTGTACATATATATATACAAACATATATACATACATATATAATTGTAAATATATACAGTATATTTATAAATATATTTTGTAATATATTTATATATATATATAAATACAGTATATTTATAAATATATAATTGTAAATATATACAGTATATTTATAAATATATATTTTAATATATTTATATACATGTATATATTTATATATATATATACTCATAAATATATATATTATTTCATATATTTGTATATATTTCTAAATATATTTGTATATATCTATAAATATTTGAAATATATTTATAAATAATTATCAATACGTGTTTATATATATATTTGTATATATATCAAGGTGTTAAGGTCAGATGTTCTTCTTCTTCCCTTCTCCAGGTCATAGGGATGGTGTTCACCTGCTACCTGTATCAAAGTCTCAAGGCAGAGCCGTACTAAGAGGAGCAGAAGAAGAGTGTGTGTGTGTGTGTGTGTGTGAATGAGTTAACTCCATCTCACACACACTCCAATATCTTGAATAACGTTGTCTTTGCTTTGCACGGGGACGGGAACACTTGGCGAGGGATCAGATGGCACGTCTGAGATCTCATTTACAGGGAGGGCAAGGAAACACGACAAGTAATTAAGAATGTTCCCAGAGAGAGAGAAAGAGAGAGAGAGAGTAATTTAGCGTAGCACAGCCTCGTCTGGACTAAAACACTGTTGTTTAATTCTGCTCCTGATCGTCTCTTAGAGGAAACATTACCCCCCCCCCCCCCTCCACCTCCACCTCCAATTCCGTTGTGGCCTTACTTTAAGAAACTAAACCGTTTCTCTTATCTTTTGTAAACGCTCGCTTTGAACACTCATCCCTGAAGGCGTCTCCATAGCGACACTCAGAGGATCGTCTGCTCGGCCTCGGCGGAGTGACGGTAAACCCCTCTTCTCAGCGGCGTGATCCAGATATGACTCGTGTTTTTGTTTTATGTATAAATAATATAAATAAGGATTTATCCACTGATGCCAAAGTTCTCTGTGTGAGGACCTCCTGTGTCTCCTCGCGCCTGATTGGTCGACTGGCGTCTGGCTCTTTTGCCCCCCAGATTGTTGTCATAGATGAAGATTTTTTGTTTTTGTTTATATTTCTAACGCCCGTCACTGTTATTGTATTTAAGGGGCACGTGGGCGGGGCCTGAACCCCCCCCCCCCCCCCCGCGTGCCTCCAGGCCGACACTGAATTAACCTGCTGTACTTCTTTCTGTGTGATGTTCCAGGAGGAGTTTTTAAGTTTGAATAAAATGTTGATCAACAACAACAACATGCTGCTGTGTGTTCTGAAGGCGCTTCAGATAAACTGAGAAAGAAAAGCTCGTCGCGGCGTGAAGGACGCGCCCCGGAGCCAGAGGCCCCGACACAACATGCGCCGGCTTACAGGTGCATTAGTGCATTAAGTCAGTTCACTGATGACACACACACACACACACACACACACACCTCCGCGTCGCTGTTGCGTGACCGTGTCGTTACCGTGTGCAGACACAGGGGGGCAGCACGCACCACGGCTCCCACCACCACACTGATGAAAACAGCTGGTGAGGGTGTGTGTGCAAAAACACCCAGAGGCGTTGAGGATTACCCCCCCCCACACACTCACACACACACATCCTCCCTAAACACACTTTCCTAATTCAAAAGAGAAACTACACCAGCGCAGAGCTGAAGGTCCTGATGGCATCAGCCCCAGGGTCCTAAAGACCTGCGCCACCCAGCTGTCTGGTGTCCTGCAGCACCTCTTCAACCTCAGCCTGAGGCTGGGGGAAGTCCCGGTGCTGTGGAAGACGTCGTGCCTGGTCCCTGTCCCAAAGAAGTCAGCACCATCTGGCCTCAACGACTACCGTCCAGTCGCCCTCACCTCCCATGTGATGAAGGTGCTGGAGAGGCTGGTCTTGGCCCACCTCCGGCCGCAGGTGAAATCGTCGTTGGACCCTCTGCAATTTGCTTACCAGCCTCATGTGGGAGTGGACGACGCCATCATCTACCTGCTGCAACGAGCTCAGTCGCACCTGGATGGAACCGGTGTCTCTGTGAGAGTCACTTTCTTTGACTTCTCCAGTGCATTTAACACCATCCAGCCACTGCTGCTGAGTGAGAAGCTGCGGTGGCCGTGTGGACGCGTCCCACCATCTCCTGGATCACTGACTACCTCACAGGCAGACCACAGTTTGTCAGAATGGGCCGTGTGCTGTCTGGAACGGTGGTCAGTGATGTTGAGCCCCACAGGAACTGTTCTGTCTCCTTCCTCTTCACCCTGTACACCAGTGACTTCCAGTACAACACGGAGTCATGCCATCTGCAGAAGTACTCTGATGATTCTGCAGTGGTCGGGTGTATTAGGGATGGACGGGAGGAGGAGTACAGGGCAGTGGTGAGTGACTTTGTAAAGTGGGCCGATGCGAACCACCTGCGGCTGAACGTGGCCAAGACCAGAGAGATGGTGGTGGACTTCAGGAGGAAGGCGACAGCTCCTACACCTCTGAGTGTCCTGGGAGTGGACGTGGACATGGTGGAGGAGTACAAGTACCTGGGCCTCCATCGACAGCCGACTGAACTGGAAGGCCAACATCAACGCTGTGTACAAGAAGGGATGAGTCGACTTTTTCCTGAGAAAGCTTCGATCCTTCAACGTGTGCAGCAAGATGCTGGAGTTATTCTACCAGTCGGTTGTCGCCAGTGTGCTGCACTTTGCCATTGTCTGCTGGGGAGCAGCATCGAGCCGGTGACACCAGCCGTCTTAACAAACTGGTTAGGAAGGCTGGCTCCATCATCGGCTGCCAGCTGGAGCACCTGGAACAGGTGGTGGAGAGGAGGTCGTTGAAGAAACTGGTGTCCATATTGGACAACCCGGACCACCCTCTCCACCACCTCCTACAGGGACAGAGGAGTACTTTCTCCAGACGTCTCCTCACGCTCCGCTGCCACAAGGAGAGATACAGGAGAACATTCCTGCCGACGGCTATGAGGCTCTACAACAGTTCACCTCTTGCCAGATCACCCTAACCCTTCTTATATTTTGTGTTTTTTATTTTATTTTTATTTTTATCTTTTATTCTTGTGTTGCTGCTACTGGCTCGACAAATTTCCCCTTGGGGATTAATAAAGTATATTTCTATTCTATTCTATTCTAAAAGGACAGAAAAAGGTTTAATATGGTTTCCATGAGGTTGAAAAAGAAAAGGGGGGGGGGGCATTTACCTGTGTCCTATTGGCTGGTGTAAAAACATGGCCGCTCCCTCCACCCTCAACAGGCTCCACAGTGACGGAGGATAATCACCCCTTCTCCCCCCCCCCACACACACACACACACACACACACAGAGGAACAGGAGGAGGAGATGATGATGATGGAATCACAAGTCTGTAGATGGCAGCAACACGTGTGTGTGTGTGTGGGGGGGGGGGGGGGAGAAGGGGTAAGCGCTCCTGCGTGCCGACACTGATCCTCCACACACACTGATGAGCGGCACGCCAACGTCACTCGCCCGTCACTCACTCTCTCGCTCTCTCTCTCTCTGCACCCTCGGGCTCCTTCAGCCCTTTTTCCTGTATTTTTGTAATCGCCCCTGAACACATCTGCTCTCCATCTCTTCTTCTGGCTCTCCATCTCTTCTTCCTCCTCTTCTGGCTCCATCTCTTCTTCCTCCTCCTCTTCTGGCTCTCCATCTCTTCTTCCTCCTCCTCTTCTGGCTCTCCATCTCTTCTTCCTCCTCTTCTGGCTCTCCATCTCTTCTTCGTCCTCCAGAGGAGAGTCGAGTCTGGAGGTGTTCAGGAGCTCCAAGGTGTGTTTTTTTTTGGGGACCAGCTGTTTTTTGATCTCCCTCCAGGGGGTCAGAGGTCGGATGTGATGCTCTGTGTGACGGGGCCAACGAGAAAACACCGACACGTGAAAACACCGACGAGAAACGATCGCTGACGAGGTGAAGGAAACTCACCGGGACGTTTATGTGGAGAACAATCTTCTCTGTCCCTAAAAACAGAGAATATGAAGTGGCATATATATATATATATAATATAGTCAGATAAATCACGAGAGAGGAGAGGTTGTACATTTATTTAATAAAAACAAATATTCAATAAAATATGAAAACTAATCCAAACTTTCAAAGAGCTCTCAAGATAAAATAAAAAAATTATAATCACATTTTAAATATATGGATTTTATTTAATGTAAGTTCTCAAGATAACATACAAAATAGTACTCATAATAACAAATATATATAGTACTCATATAATACTTTAAAAAGTATGGATTTTATTTAATGTAAGCTCTCAAGATCAAATAAAAAAATGATATTCGTTATAAAATAAAATTAATAATACTCATACTAAATTAAAATAATACTCATATTTTAAATATATGGATTTTATTTAATGTAACACTAGTAATGGGTTACTATTCATATATAATATATCTAAATGTATTTATTAATAGTTTAAATAAAGCGTATAACAGGCTGTTTTCCCTTCAAAGTTGATTTAGTGGATTTAGGTTGTTTGAATCTATTACAGTGATAATAGGTGTGTGTGTGTGTGTGTGTGTGTTATGGTGGGTACGCTTGATTTATCCCCCTGAAAGTATCTCCACAGTGTCGTGGGTCATCGACTCGTAAAATATGTATAAAATTAAAAAACGCTCATCGCCACGCGGTGGGGGGGGGGGATATACTTTATAATATCTGTCGATCGGAGAACGTGCTCATGCACGTGAACTCGTCATTAAAGAGGAGCCGCGAGGCCCTCGGAGCTCCTGAAGGGGCCCGATGATCGCGCATATCTATCTTCAATGGAGACGTGAAGGGAGGCGAGAATTAACTCAACAAATACAATATCTGAAAAGTGTGAATGTTTTATGGAGATACGGCAACAGTCTTTATATTTGTGTCTGAGTCCTCTGACGCTGAGGGGCCCGGGGCCTCGAACACGGGGACGCAGTGAAGTCAATGTTCTAGCAGCTTAGAGTAAAAAAGCTTTTTCCTCTTTTTCACGAGGTCGGCTGATTGCAGTGGGATTATGAAAAATGTGTTTTTTATCCGAGTGACTCGTCGTGTGGATGTGACGTGAATTAAAAGAGCGACGAGCAGAGCGGCGAGCAGAGCGACGTGCAGAGCGGCGTGCACACTTCTTCCCTGGAGACGACATGTTTGAACTGAGAATAAAACGGGATTAAAGTATAAGAAGTGTCCCCCCAGGTGTGTCTGCAGCACTTTAAAGTACCGACAGCTCAAAGGAGACGCGCTGCGCTCGTCTTCAGGCTCATACTGCTGGATGTCGGGGATTTCTACACGTTTACGGGGTTTATTCATGTTGTAAAACTAAAATAACTCTTCATTTTTCTCATTGAATCAAAGACAATAGAATCGGAACGGATATCGAGTCGTTTCTAGTCATTCGAAAGGAAATGCAGATTGTTGCTGTTTATGGACAGCGCTTCAGAGACAGATGCTAGTTAGCTGGTTAGCTCGTTAGCTAGTTAGCTGGCTAGCTCGTTAGCTGGTTAGCTAGTTAGCTGGTCCTTCACTAGAGCGACGAGCGCGGAGGTGGAGCGACGTCCAGCAGCTTTTTAAACAACCAGAATATCGTGATTATAATAATGAATTACTAATAACTAGGCGTGGTGGATGTAGCGCTCTAGCTAGCTCATTCCACCACGCGGCCATGCTAGTTCACACAGAAGTTAGCCCGCTGCAACGGTGCACGGGAAATGGCCGCCGCTCTGACCGTCCTGATAGGTTGAATCGAAAGTCCGTTCTACTTTTAAAAAGACTGATGAGGGCGGAGAGAGAGGGGGAAAGGGAGAGAGAGGAAGAAAGAGAGAAAAAGAGAGAGAGGGAAAATCCACTTGTACCCGTTTTTCTGCACGTCTGTTTACAAATTACGAGACACACACACACATCCCACCCCACACACACACATCCACCCCCCACACACACACATCCACCCCCCACACACACACATCCCACCCCACACACACACATCCCCACACACATAGAGCTCGCTGTGTATCACTGCGTCTGCAGCTCATCGCGTCTTCATTGTGATATTGAAGAAGAAGAAGAAGAAAATACTTCCCAATAAATTAAAAAGTGACTTTAGAGGGGATTAAAATAGGTTTGACTTGATACTCGTCATTATTGCTATTTTATTATTTTACTCGTTTAAGAATAATTATTTTTAGGGAAATCCCAATTCATCAAATCTAAATAGAAATGAAAGAATACAGAATCAGAGCAGGTTGATTATTTTTTATTTTTTGCCCTTTGCTGTGGAGAGTTTGAGTCACTGGACACGCGTGTTACTGGCTTCCCCGCTGTCCTCCGGGGTCACGTGACCCCCATGTGGGTCACATGACCCCCTGTGACCTCCGGGCCTTGAGGGTCGAAGCAGCCGTGAATATGAATGCAAAAGAGGGAATGTGTGTGTGTGTGTGTTGTGGATTTGATTGGTGCAAAACAAGCTGCAGGAATGACAGACACACACACACACAGACACTCACACACACACACAGGCACACACACACACACACAGGCACACACACACACACAGGCCAGTGCTTCCACGTGACTCGTCTCTCGCTCATCGGCTGAATGACGTCGTTGACGGCGACCACGAGACGTCTGCGTGGATGTCTGTTGCATCACGGTTACGCAACTGAGCAAAAGGTGTGTGTGTGTGTGTGTGTGTCTGTGTGTGTGTCTTCTCCATTGCGTTCTGGCTTTGCTCTTTTGAGGATTATGGGATGGCGGATCAGAGGGAAAGGTTTACAAAGGTCACCGTTATTCTCGCTTTTTGACCGTGAAGCCAAAATAAAAAGAGTTTATTATTATTGTTATTATCGTTATTTTTTATATTTCATGCTGCTATTATTAATTGATCTTATATTTCTTCACTGCATTTGACCCATCCACAATTATGAAGGAGACCTGGGCTGCAGATTCAAGATTTAAATGTTTTCTGTGAGGGTGTGGCCAGAGGAGAGCGGGTGTGGCATGCAACATAAGCCCCTCCCCCCAGTCAGAATCAAACCTGTGACCCTCATTAAATCACTTAAGTCCAAATATTAATGAGTTCCGTCCCCAAGATGACCTTCACATGTCGCTCTGAAAACCACGTTGCCCCCCCGACCTCCTTCTTTACCCCCCATGTTGAGCAATAACATGACTCTAGGAGTGCACATTGCCCTGAATCATTCAGTCAACGCTAAAGGAGCCGTGTGTGTGTGTGTGTGTGCGTGTGTGTGTGTGTGCGCCTCAGGCAACATGTTCATGTTCTGTCACACACACACACGGACGGATGAGCGGCTCGTTAGGGGAACTCGGTGGTCCTGAAGGAGGAGGAGGAGGAGGAGGAGCCCCGAGCTGCTGTCGGAGGTTTGAGGACGCTTTCTCTCTCTCAGGAAAACAATCATAAACTGAAGGGGAGGGGGAGGAGGAGGGGGGGGGGGGACTGAGAGAATATCTTTTGGGTCGAGTTGGCTTGTTTCTTGGGTTTCATGTGCAAAGGGCAAAGGTCGGCGTCAGTGTGATGAGAGGTCAAAATAAAAGATCACGTGTTATCAAAAGTTATATTTCCTTTGAGGATTCTGCACAGGACGAAGGGAGATAGGGAGGGAAGAGAGAGAGAGGGAGAGAGAGGGAAGAGAGAGAGAGAGAGGGAAGAGAGAGAGAGGAGAGAGAGAGGGATGAGAGGATGAGAAATAGGGAGAGGAAGAAAGAGGGAGAGAGAGGAAGAGAGGGAGTCATGATGACTTATTTTTCTTCTTCTCGCTCTTCGAAATCATCCGCAGCCGTCTATCTGACGGAAATCTGACATTTATCAGTGAATCAAATTTTATGTTTTGTTACCGATCTGCTCCCCCCCCCCTCTCTCCCCCCTCTTCTCTCTCTCCCCCCCCCTCTCTCTCCCCCCTCTCTCTATCTCCCCCTCCCTCTCCAAAATAAACGTGCCGACCCGCGGCCTCGTCAGCAGCGCGTCGCACTAATGAGATCTGTTAACTCGGTTAACTGTCGCTCCTCTGAGGCTGGAGGTCAGATGGAGGTCAGATGGAGGTCAGATGGAGGGGTTGACGGGGGTCTTACCAGACGCTCATTTTGAAACGGGTTAGGGCCACATGAGCGACTCAGTTGAGACGCACCCGCGGGTGCTCGCCTCCTCGTCCTCTTCCTCCTCCTCCTCGGTGCTCATCAACGACAGCGACGGTTAACAGGACGGCGTCGGTCGGGGACGAGACGACCGGCTGGCAACCCGAGCGTCACAGAACCACGAGAGCGTCTTCATCACGTCTTCATCAAGTCTTCATCATGTCTTCATCACGTCTCTTTCCCCCAGAAACCACAAAACAATCCTCTCTCGGTTCTGATGATGATGAAATATGTTGAGGTCGTCTTCATCGATCACACACATCGGCTCTCAGCTCTCCGTCTCGTCTCTGAGAACCGGGTCGGACCAAAAGCCCAAACCCAAAGTGAGTGAACGAGCCTCCGGCGCCGCCTCAGCCCTTTGTGCTCGGGAGCTATTTGGGGAGTTTTTACGTGACTCGGAGTTGTTTAGTTTGTTGTCCTCGGATGTGGCTTTGTGACGTCAGACGACCGGCTGCAGCCCCGAGGTCACCGTGACGACGCAGCCGGTCAACCTCCGGGGTTTGTTTACAAAACCGCCAACGCATGCTAATATGTGGGGTCTTTGGGGTCTTTGGGGGGGGGGGTCTTAGTCACGCTGCAGAAACAGAACCTGAGGGGAATCCGCTCCATCCAACAGGCTTCAGTGTGTCAGGAGACGAGGAGGCGAGTCTTCCTCCACGAAGAGAACCAGGAGGTTTTGGGTTCGGATCCGGTGAGTAAAAAAAATACAACCAAAATTAATAATAACAAAAATGCAAAACCAAGGAAGAGAAACGTTCTCACCAGCGTGATGGAGATGACCGTCTCATACATGCATTAAATATTAAGGCCATCAGTTTGATTAATGTATAGGATTTTTAAAAATATGACTAGACACATTAAAACACATTAAAAGCACTTCCTCCCACCTCTTCTCTTCATGCTCCACTTCCTTTGTCTTCACTTCTTTCCACCTCTTCCCTCCCCGCTCCACTTCCTTTGTCTTCACTTCCTCCCACCTCTTCCCTCCCCGCTCCACTTCCTTTGTCTTCACTTCCTCCCACCTCTTCCCTCCATGCTCCACTTCCTTTGTCTTCACTTCCTCCCATCTCTTCCCTCCCCGCTCCACTTCCTTTGTCTTCACTTCCTCCCACCTCTTCCCTCCCCAAATTTCCTTGTACTCACTTCCTCCCACCTCTTCCCTCCATGCTCCACTTCCTTTGTCTTCACTTCTTCCCTCCATGCTCCACTTCCTTCATCCTCACTTCCTCCCACCTCTTCCCCCCCGCTCCACTTCCTTTGTCTTCACTTCCTCCCACCTCTTCTCTTCATGCTCCACTTCCTTTGTCTTCACTTCCTCCCACCTCTTCCCTCCCCGCTCCACTTCCTTTGTCTTCACTTCCTCCCACCTCTTCCCTCCCCAAATTTCCTTGTATTCACTTCCTCCCACCTCTTCCCTCCATGCTCCACTTCCTTTGTCTTCACTTCTTCCCTCCATGCTCCACTTCCTTTATCCTCACTTCCTCCCACCTCTTCCCTCCCCGCTCCACTTCCTTTGTCTTCACTTCCTCCCACCTCTTCCCTCCCTGCTCCAATTCCTTTTACTTCACTTCCTCCCACCTCTTCCCTCCCCACTCCACTTCCTTTGTCTTCACTTCCTCCCACCTCTTCTCTTCATGCTCCACTTCCTTTGTCTTCACTTCCTCCCACCTCTTCTCTCCCCGCTCCACTTCCTTTGTCTTCACTTCCTTCCACCTCTTCCCTCCCCGCTCCACTTCCTTTGTCTTCACTTCCTCCCACCTCTTCTCTCCCCGCTCCACTTCCTTTGTCTTCACTTCCTCCCACCTCTTCCCTCCCCGCTCCACTTCCTTTGTCTTCACTTCCTCCCATCTCTTCCCTCCCCGCTCCACTTCCTTTGTCTTCACTTCCTCCCACCTCTTCCCTCCATGCTCCACTTCCTTTGTCTTCACTTCCTCCCATCTCTTCCCTCCCCGCTCCACTTCCTTTGTCTTCACTTCCTCCCACCTCTTCCCTCCATGCTCCACTTCCTTTGTCTTCACTTCCTCCCATCTCTTCCCTCCCCGCTCCACTTCCTTTGTCTTCACTTCCTCCCACCTCTTCCCTCCCCGCTCCACTTCCTTTGTCTTCACTTCCTCCCACCTCTTCCCTCCCCAAATTTCCTTGTATTCACTTCCTCCCACCTCTTCCCTCCATGCTCCACTTCCTTTGTCTTCACTTCTTCCCTCCATGCTCCACTTCCTTTATCCTCACTTCCTCCCACCTCTTCCCTCCCCGCTCCACTTCCTTTGTCTTCACTTCCTCCCACCTCTTCCCTCCCTGCTCCACTTCCTTTTACTTCACTTCCTCCCACCTCTTCCCTCCCCACTCCACTTCCTTTGTCTTCACTTCCTCCCATCTCTTCCCTCCCCGCTCCACTTCCTTTGTCTTCACTTCCTCCCACCTCTTCCCTCCCCAAATGTCCTTGTCTTCACTGAAGACCCCCCCCCCCCCCCCGGTGCAGAGGCCCCGCCCCCAGAATCAAAGTCACATATGTAGTAACGATGTGTATCTATATTATAAAGTAACCCAGGAGCCTCACTTCTCTTAACTTTGGGCCCTTTGAGACATTTTGACTTTTAGTTTTCACGAACGTCGTTAACGGTGCTTTTGTTCTCGCTCTCCTGCGGCGACGCATTAAAATGTCCGCCGCTCGTTGTTGACGGACGTTCTTCATTAAAGTGGAGCCGTTGGCTAAAATAAAGATTGTATTGTGCCGAATGTAGACGAGGAAATGTTTTTTTACGGCCGCTCCTTCGACCGTCACTGTCATGATATATTTATCATTACATAAGTCATCGTTTATTCATAATATTAATACAAAATACTAACTTTTATTTGTATAGCAAACTGTTTACGTAAGCAAGGTAATATATCTAACAAACCCTGATGAAACAATAGATGGAACTGTAGATGAAACTAGGAAATCAATTGATATCCAAGAAAAAACTGAGAATAAAATATAAATTGAAATAAATTGAAATCAAATAAAGAAAACAAATAAATGAATACAATAAATACAATAAAATAAATATAATACATATAATAAATATAATTAAATAAATGCCTCTGCCCAAGAAGGTCATTTAGGAGAGTTTGATGAATCTCTCGTGTTATTGAAAACATATACACGTTAAATACTTTATGAGACAGAATAAAGTCGTTTAGTGAACAAGCCAGACTAACATGAGATGAGTTGTCGATGTTTGACCTCGCGGACGCCGTCACGCGATGACGAGCTGCAGGGCTCCGGATGCGTGTTCCTGCTTCATGGCCGTCGGTCAGTGAATGATCTCTGAAACAGATTGATTTGTTTTATCATAACGACGAAGACGAGGCAACGATGCAACATTCAGCCACTTCACGCAGGAAAATGTTTCCCATTAAATTTATTGCTGAAGCATTAAATGTTCTCGCAAATGATTTGTGCCGTAAGTTTCCCCACAAAGCATATTTATATATATATAAATATATGTATACATATATAATATATGTATACATATATAAATAATATATATATATAACATACATATGTTTGTATATGTATATATGTAATATATATATATAAATAATATATAAATAATATATATAACATACATATGTTGGTATATATATATATTAATATGTGTGTATATATACACAAATACATACAGAAATACATACATGTATATATATATACACACATATACATATATATATACAAATATTCATATACACATATATATATACACATGTATCCACATACATGTATATATATATACACATATACATATATATACACATATAAAGACACAAATAAACACACATATATATATATACATACACATATACATATTAACATATATTTGTGAATTTTTGTTGACTGCCGGCAACAATAATGTGAAATAAAAGTTTTGTATAAAACACTTTTTATTTATCACCGTTGTGTTCCCTCTGTTCAAGCCTCCATAACAAACGGCTTTTATTAGAGAGCGTCGGCCTCGTAAAAAAAAAGAAAAAAAGGCCACAAATGCCGTGAGAAATAAAGAATAATAAAATAAACGCGCACTCTGCAAAAGATCCAAACAACCCTCCTGACCAGAGGACGCCGCATTCTATGTGAGCCGGTTGATTGAGGCGTTGCACGGCCTCGCAGCGCGCCTCCTCTCCACAGCGGAGCGCTTACAGACCGTAACGTTTAGGACCTCTTGATTTGGCCGCGGCGTTCTCCACTAATGTATGCAGAAGAAATAATGTACGTATACGCATTTAGAAACAGTAAGAATTATCACCGGGGGGTGTTTAACAGCACATAAAGTATTTTAGTTAGCGGTTGTGTATCTTGTCTGAACCGCGTACGCCTCAAATATCTCAATGCCTAAATGAATTAAACAGAAAATACACATAATAATAATAACATTACACTAGACGAACATTAACGAAATTAAACCGAAATTTCAGGGTTTTCTTGCACAGGTCACCCCCTGGTGGTCAGGAGAGAGAATGCAGCTTTAACACATGAAGCGTAGACTTCTATACAACCAGAGGAGTCGCCCCCTGGTGGTCAGGAGAGAGAATGCAGCTTTAACACATGAAGCGTAGACTTCTATACAACCAGAGGAGTCGCCCCCTGGTGGTTAGTATAGAGAATGCAGCTTTAACACATGAAGCATTGACTTCTATACAACCAGAGGAGCTGCCCTCTGGTGGTCAGGAGAGAGAATGCAGCTTTAACACATGAAGCGTAGACTTCTATACAACCAGAGGAGTCACCCCCTGGTGGTCAGGAGAGAGAATGCAGCTTTAACACATGAAGATAGACTTCTATACAACCAGAGGAGTCGCCCCCTGGTGGTCAGGAGAGAGAATGCAGCTTTAATACATGAAGCGTAGACTTCTATACAACCAGAGGAGTCGCCCCCTGGTGGTCAGGAGAGAGAATGCAGCTTTAACACATGAAGCGTAGACTTCTATGCAACCAGAGGAGTCGCCCCCTGGTGGTCAGGAGAGAGAATGCAGCTTTAATACATGAAGCGTAGACTTCTATACAACCAGAGGAGTCGCCCCCTGGTGGTTAGTATATAGAATGCATCTTTAACACATGAAGCATTGACTTCTATACAACCAGAGGAGCTGCCCTCTGGTGGTCAGGAGAGAGAATGCAGCTTTAACACATGAAGCGTAGACTTCTATACAACCAGAGGAGTTGCCCCCTGGTGGTCAGGAGAGAGAATGCAGCTTTAACACATGAAGCGTAGACTTCTATACAACCAGAGGAGTCGCCCCCTGGTGGTTAGTATATATAATGCATCTTTAACACATGAAGCATTGACTTCTATACAACCAGAGGAGCTGCCCTCTGGTGGTCAGGAGAGAGAATGCAGCTTTAACACATGAAGCATTGACTTCTATACAACCAGAGGAGCTGCCCTCTGGTGGTCAGGAGAGAGAATGCAGCTTTAACACATGAAGCGTAGACTTCTATACAAACAGAGGAGCCGCCCCCTGGTGGTCAGGAGAGAGAATGCAGCTTTAACACATGAAGTGTAGACTTCTATACAACCAGAGGGGTCACCCCTTTGCCAGCCCTGTTTCCCTCCTCTCCTCATGTGTGTATGTTTTCAGGATATGTATCAGAGGCCCAGATATTTAATGAACGCTCATCTCTTTGTCCTGACTCCGCCCCCGGAGCCGTGGAAGCCCTCCAGCCGACGGTCACCAGCCGTTGATTTGCAGACAATTAAAAAAAAAGGGACTTCTCATTCCGGAACACCCAAAAATAACTCTTCCCATCTCAGAGGAGGAAATGCCACTCGCCCCTCCATCTGGTCGGTTATTTTTGAAAGACACCTTTCTGTGTCTGGTTGACTTCCCCTCCGCAGCCCGGAGCCCTTCCGGTTATCTCCGGATGTACGTACGCAAACGACAGCGTCTCTTTCCGATCACTTGATTAGTATTTTTAGAAGAGGAAAGGAGGTGAAGAGTAATAACGGAACCCACCACCAGGGCGTCGTTAGATAAACCACTTGACGTTGGAACCGTGTGAACATGGCAATCGATGCCGATCCAGGTGATTCATGGTGATGGTCGCGCTCCTCTGGCCCGTCGACATTTCACATTCACGAAAAGCGTCGCGATAACCGAGCATCCGCCGTGTCCTTGAGAAGAAGAAAAGAAAAACTTATCTCCGTCGCACACGACGGAAAAAAAACGCCCGCCGTCGGTCTGGAAAACGGCATCTGTGGAAGCCGGAGGTTAGGAGCCCCGTGTTCCCAAACATGTGGCGGGAAATAGAGGGGGAGAGATTTTTTTTTTTTTTAACGTCGCATATCATCAAACCTTCATTAGTAAAGCGGCAGAAGTGACCGCTTCCCATCTGTCCGTCCTTCACTCGCCGTCCAGAGGGAGCTCAGGAATGACATCGTTGGGACAAATTTTACTGGGATCCGTTTGCTCACATCAGAAGGTGAGACTCTAGTGGTGTCACGGAAACATACCAGTCAAATTCCAATATTTTTGATTCCCAGATTGATACCAAAATACACAATTACACGTTGTAATAGTAACATTGATTGTAACTCACCTTAAATTGTTGTTTGAGGTGACGTTGGAAGTGATGGTACCGTTTCCGAATATGTTGCACAAATTATTATTATTGATTTTATTTATATTCCGTTATTTACCTATTTGCTCTGATTAATAAAGTCTGAGTAGTTTAAGTTATGTATCAATCAGCTGCTTAGAGCGAGAGTCAAGAAGTTAAAGGTCATAATTCCATCTCTAATATTTATTTAATATGCATTATCTCTCCTGACCACCAGGGGGCGACTCCTCTGGTTGTATAGAAGTCTACGCTTCATGTGTTGAAGCTGCATTCTCTCTCCTGACCACCAGGGGGCGACTCCTCTGGTTGTATAGAAGTCTATGCTTCATGTGTTAAAGCTGCATTCTCTCTCCTGACCACCAGGGGGACGACTGCTCTGGTTGTATAGAAGTCTAAATGATGCCTCCACTTCTCTCTTGATGTTTTCCCTCAGTAAACATTGTAAACATGAGTTTATGTCTCAGCCTCTAGTTTCCAGTCTTCTTCTATACAGCGTGGCGTTCATGTCGTAAATAGACGGCGTCTCTACGTCATTATTTCGCATTCCAAGCTTGGGTAACTTCTGGTTATCGCTTTGCGAACAAAACAATATGGCCGCCGCCGTAATCCAAGATGTCGGGCTTCAAAACATCAGCAACGGGTCACGTCACGATCGACCACGCCCACTTCTGATCTCTGGCCTACGAGTAGAACGTCTACGAGGCGCTCAGAGAACGAGTGGCACGAACGAGGCTTATCACTGGCATCTCTCTCTCTCCCTCTCTCTCTCTCTCTCTCTCTCCCTCCCTCTCTCTCTCTCTCTCTCTCTCTCTCCTCTCTCTCTCTCTCTCTCTCTCTCTCTCTCTCTCTCTCTCTCTCTCTCCCTCTCCCTCTCCCTCTCTCTCTCTCTCCCTCTCCCTCTCTCTCTCCCTCTCTCTGATCCACGTTGCTTCACTGTGCCAGCGGAGCACTGGAGGAGATCGTGTGGCGGCCATCCGTGTGTTCTCCCTTCAAGCCCTGGTGAAGGGCCCACTAGCCCACAGGACGCTAAGCAACGGCCTCTAGGGGCCTCATTGCTTTCCAGTGATGAGGAGGGGAATTGACATTCTCCCCCCCCCCACACACACACACAGAAGACACATCATGAGTTTGTGTGTGTGTGTGTGTGTGTGTGTGAATGTGCTATTCAAATGAATTGTGAATCGTCCAATCAGAGTGAAGGAGAGGTGTTTCTTACCGCCTCATGTCTCGGTGCGTCTGAGCGCTCTCTTGCCTGCAGACGCATTGAAGGGAGCAGAGCCCCCCCCTGACGGGGTGTGTTCTTGTCTCTGTTTGTAAAGCACACACTCCTCTTGGCTGACAAAGACACTTCTCTTATTGCATTTTCATTTCCTTTATTGTTTAAATCCTTAAATGTAATGTGTCCTGCGCTGCAGCTTCATTCATCGTCGTGTACCGGTGTAAAACGGAGGCGGAGGGGTAACTTCACTATCACCACAGAGCTTTCTTCAGTGACTCTGTTGCATGTTTGTTTTTGTGTGTGTTTTTTAAAAATTGTTTTAGCGCAAAGTGATGTAAACAATAAACAATACATAATAAACAATAAATAAACCACAATTAATAATAACACAAGCGTTTCTCTCTTCTTTTCCGCCTCATCAGTGAGATTCAGTGTGAGTTACGTAAGAACGGCGAAATTTATCAACGCACATTTAATGCAAAGGCGGAGCTTCAGGGCGCAGACTGTGTGTGTGTGTGTGTGTGTGTGTGTGTGTGTGTGTGTGTGTGTGTGTGCATGTGTGTGTTCGTCTTCTATTTTCGTGACTGGGAAAAGAAAAGAAAGATTTTTGACAGTTGATGCTAATTTTAGCTCCATTTTCTTGAAGGAGAGAGAGAGAGAAAGTGTCTTCACGCTCGGAGGCGCCAACCCTGTATCACAAAAATTACGTTCCCCCAGACCTAAAATGCAATTTGCAGTTACGTTTGACTGAAACGTATTTCTCTCCAAATTACGTTTGACTGAAACGTATTTCTCTCCAGATTACGTTTGCATTTGACGTATTATAATTACAAATACGTCTCTGATCAACGTATCTTTGCCGTTTGTTAGGCCTATCTCTCTTTTCTACAATGCTGTTATGAATTGTAAAAAGCGTCCTCTAGTCTTATTTATTATTATTGTATCTGTTGTTTCGCCTGCGTATTCTGACAGCAATAAGCGTTGTAACGGATCATATGAATTGGCGTGAAGACTTACTGCTGGTGACTCTCCTTTATTTTCTTTTTTTAGGTGACAATACATTAATTAAAACTCGGCCACTATCACCACCTCATCACCACCGTAACAGAGTTAGTCCCATACGGGTAAAATCAACTATTAAACTTGTTATAAAATGCGCATCTGTCCGTAATCTATACCATAAAGTTCGCATTTTAACCTAAAAGAAAAGTGCGCTTCCTTTTAACCTTTCAAAATAAAACTCCGATTTATCTGTTCAGCGGAAGTAGTATAAAACGTCTATATTTATTCAAACAATACAATATAAAAGGCATACACATCAAAATCAATAAGGAAAATGCTAAACAGTCAAACAACTCAAAACAATAAACCCTTCATGGCGTTATTTACAGGCGTTTTTACTTCTCATCAAACAAAAAGAGCAGGTACCCGGAAAAATCTGGGAAATAATTTGGGAATTGTTAATAAAACATGATTTACCCTTCAACTTCCACTGATATGCATGCAAACTAAGACATCATTTCACACACACACACACACACACACACACACACACACACACACACACACACACAGAAACACATAGACACTCTTATACGTACACACACACACAGGCAGAGACACACACATACTCACACACACAGACACACACTCTCATACGCACACACTCTTACACACGCACACACACAGACAGACACACACACACACACAGAATGACAGACACACACACACACACACTCACACACAGACACACTCAGACACACACATACAGACACTCACATACATACAAACACAGGGAGAATCACACACACACACCCACACACACACAAATACACATGCACACATACGCATTCTCTGCAGACTGACCCTTGACCTCCCAATTGTCTCTCAGATATAACCCTACTGCTTTATATTTAATATATTATATTTACCTAAATATAAGACTTTGAGGTCATGAGGGGAATCCCCTCCAAAACTTTCACAAGAGAAAATTGTCACCGTGCCAATAACCCTTGTACGATCCTTAAAACCAGTCTTTTAGTTAATTTTTCATACATTCAATCAACTTAAAGATCTGGATTCTTTTCAAATTCAAAGAAGGGCATCTGAATATGAATACCCTACAGGTTTGGACCGATAGCTCTGAGCTAAGGGCCCCAAAAACAGGTCCAAAGGGTCAAATTGGGCCTTATTCTCTTAAATTTGCATATTTTTTGACAAGTGCAAAAATGGCCATAATCTCCTAAATATTCGTCCTGGAAATCCCAAATTGAACACAGACACTCAGGACAGGGCCTACAATGAGGTGATGGGGTGAAATTTCCTCTGAAACACCCACAAGAGTTAATTGGCTGTCTGAAATCCAGGACTTGAAGAGGGTGTGGTTTAACAAATCTGAGACCCTGTTGTGAGCTTGGGCTGATTTTAACTTTTTTTTCTTCTAAACATGTCAGAGCTTAGCTTTCTTTTGCAGGTTGTAGCCACTCCAAAATGGGGCCCAACCATGTAGGCTGGCAACATATAGCATTTAGCATCCCTGCTTGGGAAGGGTTTAAAAACCCGGAAAAAACAAAATTCCTTCCTTCAAAGGTTAACAACTCCTTAAATGTTTGTACTATATGTACAATTTCAATTGTATTCTATCCCATTTGGGAGTGGCTACAACCTGGAAAAGAAAGCTAAGCTCTGACATGTTTACCCAATTTGACCCTTTGGACCTGTTTTTGGGGCCCTTAACTCAGAGCTATCGGTCCAAACCTGTAGGGTATTCATATTCAGAGGCCCCTCTTTGAATCTGAAAAGAATCCAGATCTTTAAGTTGATTGAAAGTATAAAAAATGTACTAAAAGACTGGTTTTAAGGATCGTACAAGGGTTATTGGCACGGTGACAATTTTCTCTTGTGAAAGTTTTGGAGGGGATTCCCCCCATGACCTCAAAGTATTATATTTAGGTAAATATAATATATTCAATATAAAGCAGGAGGGTTATATCTGAGAGACAATTGGGAGGTCAAGGGTCAGTCTGCAGAGTATGCGTGTGTGCATGTGTAATGTGTGTGTGTGGTGTGTGTGAGTGTGTGTCTCTGCCTGTGTGTGTATGTATGTGAGTGTCTGTATGTGTGTCTGAGTGTGTGTCTGTGTGTGTGTGTGTGTGTGTGTGTGTGTGTGTGTGTGTGTGTGTGTGTGCGTGTGTAAGAGTGTGTGCGTATGAGAGTGTGTCTGTGTGTGTGAGTATGTGTGTGTCTCTGCCTGTGTGTGTGTATGTATATGAGTGTCTATGTGTTTCTGTCAGTGTGTGTGTGTGTGTGTGTGTGTGTGTGTATGTGTGTGTGAAACGATGTATTAGTTTGCATGCATATCAGTGGAAGTTGAAGGGTAAATCATGTTTTATTAACAATTCCCAAATTATTTCCCAGATTTTTCCAGATACCTGCTCTTTTTGTTTGATGAGAAGTAAACACACCTGTAAATAACGCCATGAAGGGTTTATTGTTTTGAGTTGTTTGACTGTTCAGCATTTTCCTTATTGATTTTGATGTATGCCTTTTATATTGTATTGTTTGAATAAATATAGACGTTTTATACTACTTCCGCTTAACAGATACATCGGACTTTTATTTTGAAAGGTTAAAAGGAAACGCACTTTTTTTTAGGTTAAAATGCGAACTTTATGGTATAGATTACGGACAGATGCGCATTTTATAACAAGTTTAATAGTTGATTTGACCCGTATGGGACTAACTCTGTTACGGTGGTGATGAGGTGGTGATAGTGTACGAGTTTTAATTAATGTATTGTCACCTAAAAAAAGAAAATAAAGGAGAGTCACCAGCAGTAAGTCTTCACGCCAATTCATATGATCCGTTACAACGCTTATTGCTGTCAGAATACGCAGGCGAAACAACATATATAACATAATAATAAATAAGGCTAGAGGACGCTTTTTACAATTCATAACAGCATTGTAGAAAAGAGAGAGAACAAACGGCAAAGATACGTTGATCAGAGACGTATTTGTAATTATAATACGTCAAATGCAAACGTAATCTGGAGAGAAATACGTTTCAGTCAAATGTAACTGCAAATTGTATTTTAGGTCTGGGGGAACGTAATTTTTGTGATACAGGGTTGGAGGCGCACAGACAATCAAAAGCCGACTCCTGACAGTTTACAGCAGGGGATTACAGTGAGGAGTGAATGGCATGTCTGCATATGCTGTTACTCGTGTGTGTGTGTGTGTGTGTGTGTGTGTGTGTATGTGTGTTTCTGTGTGGGTGTGTGTGTGTGATAGTGCAGGTGTCTCTCTTCACTGCACTCACACTGAGGTGTTGCCAGATTCAAAAGCGGCGTTCTTCGTCTCTCAGCTATTCCTCCACACACAGACACACACACACACACACACACACACACACACTCCACTGACAACATTGGGCGTATGTTTCTAATTCCGCTCTTTAATCCCCTCCTATCCCAAAATTAATCCTAATTCTGTCGGTTGGCAGGTTGTTCTTCCCAGTTCTTTAAATTCAAGACTTTAAGCGAGTGTGTTTCTTTTCTTCCATCCGTCTCTCCATCATTTATACATTCATGAAGAGAGAGAGAGAGCCGAGGGCGTGCAACATATAGACACACTTGTATCTACTTGGTAATGATCTGTCGGCCCTTAAATAAATAGAATAATGAAGTCATGTGATGTCGTTAGAGGACAACACGGTCGTTTTATTCGGGTCATTGAACAAAATGAACGTTTGTGTTTCACTTTTCTTTTTTTTCAGGACTAATCAAAGAAGATATTTGGTATTAATAGAGATAATGATCTATTTCACTGTATATGGGCCAGAATTTAGAGCGACTGAGACCGTTAAAACCAAAAAGAGAGGGGAGATATCAGGAAAATCAAGAAGTCATTATCTATGTATATATATATATACATATATATATATATATGTATATATATATAATAAGTAAATATTTAAATAAATGAATAAATATGTTTTTATTTTCTTATTATATATATAATAAATATTTCCTTATTTCCTTATTATACATATATATATAAATATATATAAAATAAGGAAATAAGGAAATATTTATATAAATAAATAAATAGTGCCTTATTTCCTTATTATATATATATAATAAGGAAATATTCTATATATATATAATAAGGAAATATTTAAATAAATAAATAAATATGTCCTTATTTCCTTATTATATATATATATGTATATATATTATATATATAATGAGGAAATAAGGAATTATGTATGATATATATAATATATCATAAATATCTAATATATTTCCTTGCACTCACAACAACCACAACGCTTCACGCTCCAACAGATAAAATAACATATTTATTATCTTATCTTTATTATCTGTAACATCTGTAATCAGAATGCTTCATGGCGGCCACCGGACTACCCAGACGCCAGTCGGGCACCACCCGGTGAGTGGCCGGGTACCACCTGGTACACGTTACCGTGGTTACCGCTGTCTCTCCTCCCGTCTCTCATCGTCGCACAGGGGGCCGCACGCCACGAAGAGAGAGAGAGACCGTGACTCACGTCCCATATCTGTGACGCCTCCATGCGCACACTGTAGATCGAACCACCGCACGGGTTTGACATGTGAAACTGCTGCTGTGTGTGTGTGTGTGTGTGTATGTGTGTGTGTGTGTGTGTGTGTGTGTGTGTGTGTGTGTGTGTGTGTGTGTGTGTATGTGTGTGTGTGTGTGTGTGTGTCATTGCGAGTCGCCGAACATTTTACAAATGCAAATCGGCATTAAAAATGGAGGAGAGAGCCGTGCTGCGGGGAGCCGCTGGATCCTCGGTCTCCTGTGTTTTACAGACCACACCTGCCTGTTACCATGACAACCAACTTCACCCAAGTGCCTCTCAACACCGAAACCCTCTCCTCTCCTCTCCTCTCCTCTCCTCCCCTCTCCTCTCCTCCCCTCTCCTCTCCTCCCCTCCCCTCTCCTCTCCTCTCCTCTCCTCTCCTCTCCTCTCCTCCCTCTCCTCTCCCCTCCTCTCCTCCCTCCCTCTCCTCCCTCTCCCTCTCCTCCCTCTCCCCCTCCCTCCTCTCCTCCTCCTCTCCTCCCCTCTCCTCTCCTCCTCTCACTTCTCCTCCCCTCTCCTCTCCTCCTCTATCTTCTCCTCTCCTTTCATCTCCTCCCCTCTTATCTCCTCTCCTCTCATCCCCTCCCCTCTCATCTCCTCCCCTCTCATCTCCTCCCCTCTCCTCTCCTCCTCTCTCTTCTCCTCTCCTTTCATCTCCTCCCCTCTCCTCTCCTCCCCTCTCACCTCCTCCCCTCTCCTCTCCTCCTCTCTCATCTCCTCTCCTCTCATCTCCTCCCCTCTCATCTCCTCTCCTCTCCTCCCCTCTCCTCTCCTCCTCTCACTTCTCCTCTCCTTTCATCTCCTCCCCTCTCCTCCTCTATCTTCTCCTCCCCTCTCATCTCCTCCCCTCTCCTCTCCTCTCCTCCTCTCTCCTCTCCTCTCATCCCCTCCCCTCTCCTCTCCTCCTCTCTCTTCTCCTCTCCTTTCATCTCCTCCCCTCTCATCTCCTCTCCTCTCCTCTCCTCCCCTCTCATCTCCTCTCATCTCCTCTCCTCTCCTCTCCTCTCCTCCCCATGGTTACTGCCTCGCCTCCTTGCTCCTTAGCATCCTCGTCGGGAGTTTGAGGAATACGCTTCAAGTGAGCGAGACTGATCACATGACCGCCACACACACACACACACACACACACACACACACACACACACACACACACACACACACACACACACACACACACACACACACACACACACACACACTTACCTTGGAGACAGAGACCGAGATACCGGACCTGAAGAGACCACTTGACCCTCAAGGCCTCGATCCCCTTGACCCCTTGACCCCCTGAGATCTCTTCTGGGTGAACTTTCTTTTGTATTCGACATGTCGACGTCACTTCCTGTTTTATTTGACATGTCGACGTCACTTCCTGTCTTATTTGACCTGTTGACGTCACTTACTGTCTTATTCGACATGTCAACGTCACTTCCTGTCTTATTTGACACGTTGACGACACTTCCTGTCGTCATTGAACACATGAAGCCACGTAGCTGTTTACCAGTTAGCTCGTTAGCTAACGAGTTAGCTCCCCGTAGCTCGTCTATTCAAAGTGTGGACAAGCGATCACGTACGACGACAACAACGAGCACATCTTTTGTTTTCTGAATTTTTATTGAATATATTATATTTTTCTTTAATCAACATTGCACATATTCCATTTTTTTTCCAATCACATCTCATATTGCTGTCTACAAAAATGTCATGAATGTAGAAAATCCAGAAGTTTGGAAGGTTTACCAAAAAAAAAGAAAAACCAAGGAAGAAAATAACAAAAAAGAGAAAGAATAGAGAGAATAAAGGTCAGAAGTGACGAGCTCCAGAGAGAGAGAGAGAGAGAGAGAGAGAGAGAGGATAAACATACCTTGGGGTCAGGATGCATTTTTCTCATAACGAAGCATCATGCAGAATAAAAGCACGGCCTCACGTGGAGATTTCTCACCACCGAACTGTAGAAATATTTTACATGTTCATAAATAGTCAGCGTTTCCTCCGCTGCCCCCCCCCCCCCCTCTCTTTTTTATTTTTGTTTTATCTGACGTACACAAACGTGAAAGCAGTAACGTTAAAACAAAACAAGCCCCGCCCCCCTTTCTATCCATCATCGCAAGTGAAACGGCGTCGAGCGTCATGACGACCGGCGGAGATAATCCGGATCCGCGCCGCCGCGTGAACGCGACCTCGGCTGACCCCGGCTTTGCATAGACACCTGATTTGTCGCGGGTTCGATTCCCGACGTGTTTTTCGTTTTTCACGTGTCCTTTGCTCGCGCACTGCGCTCTCTCCAGTTATCACAGACGACACGAGCAGACAGATTGATGAAGCGGAGAAAACAAAAACAACAACAATAACAACAACAACAAAGATGTCCGTTTACGTATCGTACGAGTAAAAAAACGTACGATTCTTCGGGCCTTTACGTCGAGATACTCGTGACGATGCAGGCTGAAGTACTGTGCTTTCCAAAAAGGGGCGTGTGCACCTTTAAGACCAAAAACAACGTGCTGCAAATACAGAGATAAATAAATAAATAAAAATAGTTGGTTCTGCCTTCCAATTGTTATTTATTTGCAACTTTCTTCCCGAAATGCTGACTTGACGAATTTGGCGTTTTCTCTTCATGCGCTCGTGTGTTTGTTTTTTCTTCTTCTTCCCAGTTGAGCTCCCGGGGCGCTGGAACCTTTTCACATCCAAATAAATAACAACAAGTCACATTTCACAGAGCAGTGCACATTTATCACGCGGCGTGAAGAGATGACATCACATCCTCAAGTTTTCCCGTTAGCGCCGCAGCTAACGAGGACGTTTCAGTCGCTGATTGATCCGCTAATTGCCTCGTCGGCAAAGTGTCAACATTTATCCCGATGTCCCGAAGCGAGAGGAGGTGTGTGTGTGTGTGTGTGTGTGTGTGTGTGTACCACAGCTTGGTTGATTTTAATTTATTTGTTTTAATTCAGACCACACGCAGCGACACTGAACCGCGTCGCCGTACAGGAGCTAACGCTAATTCCCTTCTAGCGATGAGCGCCGCCGGTAAAATAATTTGTCTTATTTATTCATTAATATATTATTTTTAAGATGTCGCTCAGCTGTTTGAGACGGGAAACATTTAAAAAGTGAGATTCAGTTCACAAACCCAGACGTGTGCTCGGTTTCGTGTCAGTTTTGTATTATCACATTTTGTTGTGAAAACCATTAAGTTAATTACTTAACTTATTTAAGTTTAATTTAATAAAAAGGTTGAACTTCCGTCTAATTCTTTTTTTTGTTGGTGAATTAAGAATTGTATGTATATGTTTAATATTAATAGTGTTGTAAATACTTGTTTTTCTTCTGTTGTTGCCGGTTTAAGTAGCGTATCAGTGTCAGAAGATGTAATTGGGGGTGCAGATAACAAAATGTCTTGGGCAGCTCAGGATGATTTGGGACTCTTTGTTCAATCCGGATGTTTTCCTCTTGTCAAAAACATTTGTAAAAAGAGGATATTTTATTTCGGTAGCGACGGTAACAGGAGATGAATAAAAACAAATGAGATTTCTGTTTATTACAACTATAGGTTAGGTTTATGTAATGACCTTTTATCATTTTAATGTAGATACATCTCTGTTAAGTCTAACACTGAAGTAACAATAGAAATTGACCGTCTTGTGTCAGCGTGACATGGAGTCCATCACTAAATCTCACCGTGTGGTCAATTTTATTACCTTCGCATTGAAAATGCGGAAGGTAATGTTTTGATCGCCGTGTATTTGTATGCGTGTTATTCACATAAGTCAAAAAGTATTAAACCGAATCGCATGAAATTTGGTGGGATGATTAGTTATTATCCGGGGACCATTTGCTTCGATTTTGGGATTGATCGGGTCAAAGGTCAAGGTCAAGGTTATGAAAAGGTCAAAATCTTATTTTTACCATAGCACAGTCAATTTTTATCCAATTGGCATGCAACTAATGCCAAAATGTTCATAATTCATACCTTCGCATATCACAAGATTGGGATCTTGTGATATGCGAAGGTATGCGCTCTACCGAGTGCCCGTTCTAGTTTTATTTTATTTTCAATAGAATCCTTGTGCTCTGGATTCGGGGAGGTGCTCATCTTACAGTGAATCTCTGGGGAAAGAGGATTTGAGTCTGGGAGTTGCCTCTCACTGTTTCTCACCGCGTGAGCAGCGAGATGGCACTTCTTAACGCGAAGGTCCTTTTTTAAAATTAGATTTTTTTAAACTTCATCGCTGAAAAGGAGTGAAACTGCGTAGGGTGAATCTCCTCTGGTGATGTGGCTGTGACCCTGACTTCAGCTCCACGTTTCATAAATAGTTTTCCACCCTGCAGGTGTGTCAGGCCCCAGCCTGACTGTTAGTTTTTGCTTCACTTCCTCACCTTCCTGGCTGGCGTGGGCGTGGTTTCCGGCTCCCTTCATTCCAACTACACACACCTGCTCCCCGTTTGGTCATCAGCACACCTGCCTTCCATTCACTAATCATCTCTTCAGGATAAAACCCCGGGTTCTCCCTCCATCACATGGCTGGATCGTACTGTAGATCTCCGTGGGATCATCGGCTCTTTTACCACCGCTTGGGTTCGCACTCCGTGCCAAACCCTAACAGAACGATCCAGCCCATTATGGACCCAGCGGAATCGGAGAGTTTCCGGCAGGCCCTCACCCACCAAGGAGCGCTCGTGGGGCAGCACGAAAGACTTCTTCACGAGACACTCACCGCCCTCCAAACCCTCAACACCCAGGTCCAGCACCTCACCTGCAAGGTAGACCAAGTCCTTTCACCCCCCGATTCCTCTACCTCCTCCGGAGAGGTCACTGGGCCTCCACCCCAGCTCAACGCTTCTCCCCCATCTCACCCCTCTCCACCTAACCAGCGATCATCATTTCCTCATGAGGCTAGGATAGCTCTCCCTAGGAGTTACGATGGCAGGTTAGGAGATTGTCGCGCATTTCTTATGCAGTGCGCATTTGTTTTCCAACATCAGTCAGTTATGTATGCGTCTGAGCAGGTAAGAGTAGCATATGTCACAAATGTATTGTCTGGTAGAGCACTTACGTGGGCGGAGTCCACGCTGTCTAGGGGATCGGAGATGAATAGTTCCTATTCAGCTTTTACAGAAGAGTTTAGGAGAGTTTTTGATCACCCTAGCCGAGGGATAGATGCTGCCAGCCAATTATTCTCGCTCTCCCAGGCTAGTCATAGCGTAGCCGAATACGCAGTTGAATTTAGAATTATAGCTTCTAATAGTGGATGGAATGATGACGCCTTACGCTGTGCATTCCGTAGGGGATTGAGCGATGAGGTGAAGGATGGGTTAGCGGTCAGGGACAGGGCTACTAGTCTAGACAACCTCATAGAGCTTTCCATCAGGCTAGACAATCGCCTACAGGAGCGTAGACGAGAGAAGTCACATAGACCCACAGACTACAATTCCCATGTGCCCCGGCATCAGCGCTTCTCCCCAGAGCAGAACTCCCAATCTAGAGCCACTCCACGGCTCGTTAATCGGTCTTCTTCACCCAGTGAGGAGGAGCCCATGCAGTTGGGTCGCACCAGAATATCTCCAACAGAACGACAGCGCAGAGTTTCCATGGGAATGTGTCTTTACTGTGGAGCTCCTGGGCATGTCATCGCACTGTGTCCCCAGCGGCCAAAAGAGCTGGCACGTCAGTAGCAATGGGCGTACTGGCGAGTCCAACCAGATCCACACTGCCCATTCAACCCCGTAAGCAGCTTGATGCCTCCATCTTGTGGGAGGATCAGGTATTGCCCGTTAACACTCTGATTGACTCCGGAGCCGATGAAAGCTTCATTGATGTGGAGTTTGTGAGAGAAGCAGGCATTCCCACGGAGGTCCTGGAGGTCCCTCTAGAAGCCCGCGCACTAGATGAAGGTCTGCTGGCCCGTGTTACCCATCGCACAGTTCCTGTTACTCTCCTATTGTCCGGTAATCATCGGGAGATGGTTCAGCTCTATGTTCTCAAGACACCCACTACGCGTCTGGTTCTAGGACGTCCCTGGCTGGAGTGCCACAACCCACAGATCGATTGGACCACCGGCATGATCAATGGATGGAGCGTGTTCTGTCACTCTCACTGTCTGCAGTCCGCCCAAACACCTGGCAGGACCACGCCGGTCAGACCTATCTCCACCCCACCCGATCTGTCCTTAGTGCCTTCCCAGTACCATGACCTGGCAGATGTGTTCAGTAAGGAGCGGGCACTCTCTCTTCCTCCTCATCGTCCCTACGATTGCGCAATCGATCTCCTTCCAGGAGCCCCGTTGCCCTCAAGTCGATTGTTCAATTTGTCCCGTCCAGAGAAGGAAGCCATGGAGAAATATATTCGAGAGTCCCTAGCTGCCGGACTCATCACGCCTTCCTCGTCTCCTGTCGCAGCTGGCTTCTTCTTTGTTAGCAAGAAGGATAAGACTCTGCGCCCGTGTATTGATTACCGGGGCTTGAATAACATCACCATCAAGAATAAGTATCCCTTACCTCTCATCAGCTCAGCATTCGAACCACTTCATGGGGCCACCATATTCTCCAAACTGGACCTCAGAAATGCCTACCACCTAGTTCGGATTCGTAAGGATGACGAGTGGAAGACGGCATTCAACACTCCCCTGGGTCATGCCTTTTGGCCTTACGAATGCCCCTGCCATCTTCCAAGCCTTGGTAAACGATGTCCTCCGGGACATGCTGAACCGGTTCGTTTTCGTGTACCTCGACGACATTCTCATCTTTTCTAACAGCAAGGAGAAACACATTCAGCATGTACGTTTCGTTCTCCAGAGACTCATGGAGAACAAGCTTTACGTCAAGGCAGAGAAGTGCAAGTTCCATGTCACCTCTGTTGACTTCCTAGGCTACATTATCGAGGAGGGGCAAGTCAAGACTGATCCTCTGAAGGTCCAGGCGGTAAAGGAGTGGCCAACACCTGCAAATCTGAAGCAACTCCAGCGCTTCCTTGGATTTGCAAACTTCTACCGTCGGTTCATCAGAGACTACAGTCGAGTGGCAGCTCCACTCACCAGACTCACTTCATCCACCATCACGTTTTCCTGGACACCAGCAGCTGACAGAGCTTTCACGGAGCTCAAGAGGCGCTTCACCTCGGCCCCTGTGCTGGTCCACCCGGATTCCACAAGACAATTTGTGGTAGAGGTTGATGCGTCGGACGAAGGAGTAGGGCGGTGCTGTCCCAGCGTTCGGTCAAAGACCAAAAACTCCACCCTTGTGCATTCTACTCGTCGACTTTCATCAGCAGAACGGAACTACGACATAGGAAACCGTGAGTTGCTGGCAGTGAAGTTGGCCTTGGAGGAGTGGAGGCATTGGCTTGAGGGTACTGAACAGCCATTTATTGTATGGACGGACCACCGTAACCTGGCCTACATACAATCTGCAAAACGTCTCACCCTCGCCAGTCTCGCTGGGCATTGTTCTTTGGCGTTTCAACTTCACCCTGACCTACCGTCCGGGTTCCCGAAACGTGAAGCCTGATGCTCTTTCTCGCCTCTTCACTCCTGTGGAGACCCTGAGATCCCTGACACCATCATCCCTGAGTCCCGAGTGGTCCGAGCTGTCACCTGGGGTATTGAGTCCGTGGTCAAGGAGGCTCAAAAACATCAGACAGTCCCAGAGAACATGCCGGAGAACCGACTCTTTGTCCCGGATTCGGTTCGGTCCGAAGTTCTTCAGTGGGCTCATGCTTCCCGCCACGTCTGCCATCCGGGGGTTCGACGCACTCTATCCTTCCTTCGTCGACAGTTCTGGTGGTCAACCATGGATAAAGATACTAAAGCCTTCGTATCCGCCTGCAAGGTGTGCGCTCAGAGTAAGGGGTCCCATCGACCTCCTGCTGGTCTCCTACGACCACTTCCCATTCCAGGCCGTCCATGGTCCCACATCGCCCTGGACTTTGTCACCGGGCTTCCACCATCTAAGGGAACACGGTCATCCTCACCATCGTTGACCGGTTCTCCAAGGCGGTACATTTCGTGGCCCTGCCAAAGCTTCCCACAGCTTCCGCACCGCTGACCTAATGGTTAAACACGTGTTTCGCCTTCATGGAATTCCCACGGACATGGTCTCGGATCGGGGTCCCAGTTCACCGCTCAGGTTTGGAGGCGTTCTGCCAAGCTCTGGGAGCAGGGGTCAGTCTGTCCTCCGGTATCACCCACAGACCAACGGCCAGACGGAGAGAGCTAACCAGGACTTGGGAGCAGCCCTCCGTTGCATCACAGCCCAGAATCCATCATCTTGGAGCAAACTTCTACCCTGGGTGGAGTATGCGCACAACTCCCTCTCCAGCGCAGCCACCGGGATGTCTCCCTTTGAATGCTCCATTGGATTCCAACCCCCTCTACTTCCACTCCAGGAGAAGGAAGTGGCGGTCCCGTCGGTCCAAGCATATCTACGTCGCTGCCGGAAGGTGCGGCGAGAGACTCGGGCCGCTCTGCTCCGTTCCACTACCCAGAACCAGCGTTTCGCTGATCGTCACCGGTCCAAGGCCCCGGTTTACCAACCAGGTCAGAGCGTGTGGCTGTCCACCAAAGACATGCGTCTTAAAGGGGTATCCAAGAAACTGGCACCCAGATTCATTGGCCCTACATCATTGACACCATCATCAACCCTTCTGTTGTCCGCCTCCAGCTACCCGCTTCCCTCAGCATCCATCCCACTTTCCACGTCTCCCTCATCAAACCCGTTTCCTCTTGCCCTCTGTCTCCTCCCACTGAGGTACCACCACCTCCTCGCATAATCGATGATCATCCGGCCTACGGTCCGGCAGCTACTAGATGTTCGTCGTAGAGGTCGGGGTTTCCAGTACCTGGTGGACTGGGAGGGTTACGGTCCAGAGGAACGCAGTTGGGTATCCCGAGGGCTCATCTTAGACCCCTCCCTCATCAAGGACTTCCACCGGCTCAACCCAGACAAGCCTCAAGGGCCACCTGGTGGCGTCCGTCGGGGGGGGGGGTACTGTCAGGCCCCAGCCTGACTGTTAGTTTTTGCTTCACTTCCTCACCTTCCTGGCTGGCGTGGGCGTGGTTTCCGGCTCCCTTCATTCCAACTACACACACCTGCTCCCCGTTTGGTCATCAGCACACCTGCCTTCCATTCACTAATCATCTCTTCAGGATAAAACCCCGGGTTCTCCCTCCATCACATGGCTGGATCGTACTGTAGATCTCCGTGGGATCATCGGCTCTTCTACCACCGGTCTACGCCAACCCACGCCCCGCCATCGCCAACCTCCACAGCCCCGGACTACTCCTCTCCTATCCCCCTTGGACAATTATCTATCCCTATAATAAATACACCCTTCTAGGGGTTTTTGTACAACGCCTGTCTCTGCCTCTGGTTCTGCGCTTGGGTTCGCACTCCGTGCCAAACCCTAACAAGGTGATCATATTAAACGCTCCCTCGCCGGTTTTTTTTAGCTAACGTTAACCTCCCAGCCCCTCGAGTTTGTGCTATCCAGTCAGGGGAAGTTGTTGTTGTTTTGCTCTCCTTGCGTTGTTTATCTCCTACTAATCCTTCCGTTTCGACCGGGTGACCCGGTGAGAAACACCCGTGTGGATAAAAGTGGATTACGACCATTTTTTAATTCTGTCTCAATCGGCTGACACGCGATGATAAATTACTTTTTCCTTCCCGTAATATTCAATCTGCTTAAAAAAAATAAATCGACCTTATCGACCTTCATTATCTTTCCGCTTCACACTTTCGCACGCCACTCCTTCTCTTCTCGGGTTGCCGCTGATCTCCCGATGAAAAGCGTTTTCTCAGTGAATTTGACATAATCTCCGCCGACTCATCAAATAAATGATTATTCAATTCATGGGTTGAGGAGACGGGTTTGGAGGCGGTCCGGTCCAACACAGTCTCTTCCCGTCTCCTTTGGTGCTCGTTTCTTTCGGCTCGATTGGATGTGTTTTGCCTCGAGGATCGATCGGCCTGATCCGCTTCTCTACCCGGTAACCCTTGGGCATTTACTACTCTTTGGCCTCTTTTGTGCTGCTTTGTGATAAAAAAACAAACTTCAACTTCAACGTATCGCCAAATTGATTAAATTTGCCTCCCACGAATTCATCTTCTGGCTACTGTTGGTCGGATAGTTGTGCATCTCAGATCTTTATTGGAGCCAATACCCCCCCCCCCTCTCCTTCCCCCCAATCACACTCTTATTGATCCCAAATCAGAATTATAGGTCAGAACTGAGATCTCTGCCGGCCCCCGAGCCCCTTTAGGTCCAGGAACAATTTGTGCTTGAGGCTCGTAATCTGACGAGATTAGTGTCATTAAATCACTTCTGAAATTATAGAAATGCACACGGGTGTGTTTTCATTTAAATTAACCCTAAAAAAGGCCCAGTGGTGATTCACAAATACGTTCCAATACACACATGAATAAATCAACATAGACCTGTCTGTAGCCAATCAGATGTCGCCCGCATTTTCAACCAACCACACGAGCGTCATTCGCTTCATTCCCGCCTTAGAGGGGGCGGGGCTTATCTCCGTGGCTTGACTCCGTGGAAACAGTTATCCTTTCCGCCATCTACCCTGGAAGAAACAACCACTAGTTCTGCTTTGCACTTGTTGTGGACATCCAACAGACGTCTAAGGCCCTCGTGTCTTCATAACGTTACTCAGCGTCGGGCGAATTTTTCACCAAAGTTGAAAATATTTAAACTTGCGTGCATTTGTGAGTCTTTCCCATACGGCAAAGTTGAGCTCCATTCGCGTCATATTCGCGATTTACAATGTTAGAAGAAGGACAAATAAATGCGAATTTTTCTGGGATTAGCAAGAGCAAGACCAGACGGGATGGCACCTCTTGTGAGATTCAAATGCCTGGATTCATGTGTTTTAACCTGCCTGTAGATCAATGGTCATTGATAGGATAATGTGATATATGTCTCCCAATGTGTTCCTTATCCTGACCCCCGGTTAGAGGGTGTTGGCGGTCACTGGCTCCGGAGAGTCTCACCAGTCTGAAAGGATCAGAGAGTGTCGCCTGAGAGGTCAGAGGAGGCATTTACAACAGGCTGGTCAAGACAGGACAATGGCATCTCTGGTGATATTCAAATGAAGACCTGGTGGATTGTGTGTTGAGGAGCCCAAAGCCTGATCAAAGGGGCCAGAGAGGATGAGACTCCGGAAGTGAATAATCAAATGCATGGATTCATATGTGTTGGCCTGCCTGTAGATCAATGGTCATTGACATGATAATGTGATATATGTCTCTGTCACTGGCTCCGTAAAGTCTGACCCAGTCTGAAAGGATATAGAGGGGGGACCCAAAGTACCCAGAGACAGGAGGGAACAACGTCCCCCTCTTTGATGTGGGACAGAGAGTCTCTCCAGGACCTCTCAGGAAGAGAGGGGGGGGGGATGAAACCCCGTCAACTCCCCAAAGAGGGGGACGGATATCCGGTAAAAGTGGGAGGAGCCGAGGGTATAAAGGTGACGAACAGAGGAAACAAGAGGGCTTTTTTTGGAAAATGAGGTTTTGAAAAGAAAAGAGGTTTTTCATAGGTTGTGGTTTGCGTCAGGCGTCCGTGAAGAACTCACGGGCGCCTGACGTACTTTGTCTATTTTTCTTCTTCCTTTTCTGAAAGGCTGAAGAAAAAGGGTTTTTTAAGTTCTTGTGACTTTGGTGTCAGGCTCCCGAGAGGGAAATCATTAATAATTGTACTTTGTTTATTTCTTTCTTCCTTTTTTGAATAAAATACTTGGCTGCCTTGCGGTCTTAAAACTTTACATTCGGTTCGTGGACCTACTTTTTTGTGAGTCCTATTTCTTCACCCGTCAACCCGCCCGAGGAGACCCAACGAGGAGACCAGCGGAACCCAGCCGCCCCCGAGGTGAGTCTGAGCGACATCTGCACGGCTACACCCACTGATCTACGTCACTCAGGACACATACTGATTCCTCACACACTGGTAACTGACATTTTGTACTAAAGAGAGATATCGCTGCAGCTGGTAGACCTCCGGCCTCGGCCGAGCCGTGGTTGGCTCCGGGACCAGAGAGGGACTCATAACACTTGAGTCCTCGCGGAGTTTGTCCTAAGAATAAGAATATTAATAAGTGTCCCGCCAGCCGCTCTAAGAGCCTAGTAACCTCGAGCGTGTTTAGAAGGAGACTAGATTATTGAATACCCAGCATTTCTCTCGCGGAGATCGATCTGACATCATCCGGGGTGCCGCGTGCGAGAATAACAGCTACCACATCTATGTGCACGCGTCATTCATCAGGCCCGAACGATCGCGGAATCATATAGAGGAGTTACTGATCTCCGCCTCCTCTCCCCTTAACTCGGTCTCGCCCTCGCCGAGTTTCCTGTTCCCCTCGAAGCGTACGGCGCGGAGACCGTGACCGGGCCGTTCGTCAGAAGAGAGGACAGGGCATCGTGACGCGTGGTCCCGCGTCCTCTCCAGTGCGACAGGTTAGCAGACGCGGTGACGCGCTGCGCTTGGCGCCGCCGACGGGCTCTTACGACAGTTATCTACAGGTCTGTCATTAGAGCACGATTATTTCCTCAATAAAGTACCGGTGTGAGCTGCTCGCACCTCAAACCTTTCCCCCTCCTCTCCATCTCTCCTCTCCTGTCTCGTTCCTGTTCCCCCTCTCCCCGCTCCTCTCCTCCCCCGGTTTCCCCTACACAGAGAAGACTGCTGCGTGCCCTTTCTTTCCGTCTCTCACCCGAGGCGACAGAATTCGGTTCACGTACGTCGTCTCTCTTAACATGGCGCCCGAACAGGGACTTGAGAGGTAGATAGGCTTGTGTATCATACCTTAATTAATCAATACGCGGTTAATTAAATGGAAAATAACGATTCACGTTTGAAATCTTATTTTAACTTCGAGCACAAGGAGCGGATTCTTCTCTCTCAGGTTAAAACACACGAACCCTCCCCGACGAAAACTGTATGAAACCAGTGAAAACGAACTGAATTGATTTATTTACTGAGCCAGAGAAGGTAACCGGTGATTTCCCGGGGAGCATTCGGACTAACTGTATGTTCTGCACCCGTGCCGGCAAACACCCATTATCTGTCCTCTGCCCTACTCACCGAGGCACTCCACCTGTTTATCGGGGCAATCGAAGCCCGTAATCTGGCCGTCCTTTTCCCTGGAAAAGGAACCGTCCATTTAACGCGGTACCGATCGATTTTCAGCGTTTTGGTAGTTCCGGAGAGGAGGAAATCCTTTAAGACTAGAAGTACTTCACGAGCGGGCGTTTTAAAGGCAGTTAGCATGGAGTGAATAAATCAGTGCGCAATAGGTTGAAGAGTTACCTAGCTCGTTGGAAAAACCCGCTTGGCGAGAGCGTAAATTTCTACGCTCGTCTCCCGTCTAAAACCCAGCTTAACCCTAAAAATGCGTTATTGGCACACAGAGAAAGCCCAGCTGAGCTGATCCCTCAGTGCGATAAAGGCTCAGGAACTGAAGGGACGAAAAAAGGCACAAAAACTCTCCTAGTACTTGTAATTAATAGAATTTAATTACAAAACTTTAAACACAAGCCGATGAGTTAGGCTCCCCGCTCGGAGATAGCCGTCGCTAGGCATGTGTGTTTAAATAACTAACCGTGAATGAACAGAGTGAGCGTATCACCATTTATTCCGACTGACGTGTGTGGGTGTGATTGGATATAGTGACGCCGTTCTAACCAGACTGCGGCTGTAACAATTACTCGAAACACTATCGGGGTCGAAATCCTTCTGGGATTTCCCCTCAAACATATTCCAAGAGGTGTGTGCGTGGGATCACAGCCTTTTTATTTGGAAGAGATGTGCGCGGTCTGAGCGGAGGCTGAGAGGGAAAAAAAAATAAAAAAAAATAAAAGGGGCCGGACGAAATCGTCACCACGGCTGGAAGTGACGTCCCACTTTACCTCCCCCCGCAGATGGACCGCCCAGATACTGGTCTCCCTCTTCCATTATTGTGCATATTGATGTGCAGGGTGGCGTGAATAATATTGTAATAACGGCAGTGTTGTTTTGACCATCTACTATAAATCTGGCAGTGTTGGATAAACAATCCTTGTGTTCCCCCAGGACATGTGGAAATAAATATATGACTAAATCCCGATAGGAGGCTGCAGTGGGTTCCATGCTGGAGCTTTGTTTACATTGCTTTCCCTCTTCCCAACAGGCTGTTGTCAAATGCATTGTGCTTCATCCTAAATGATATCAACATCAGAATAGCAGTTTATGGACACTCGGATGTCCTAGTTAAACAGGAAAATATACCAGTAACCTAGAATAGGATAACATATCCTTCTTTGATTTCCAAAGCGAGTGGGACTACCTTGAACAGGTGTGATCCGTCTAGGCTGTGTGTGTTCGAAGGAACACACTGTATTGACTTTAAATTAATTGATAGTTTAAATCTAAATGACCAATAACTTTAGTTTAATTTGATTTTTTGACTTTGATTTGATTTATCGAGTTTAATTGGATTTTCGACTTTGATTTGATTTTTTGAGTTTAATTTGATTTTTCGACTTTAATTTGATTTTTTGAGTTTAATTTGATTTTTTGACTTTGATTTGATCTATTGACTTGAAGTTGATTTAGTGACCTGATTCATATGAGGCGTGTTTGTTCAGGTTGATCTATTGATTGCAAATTTCAGTTTGGCGTCAAGAGTAACACGTTCGAAAATAGGCTTCTATTTTTAAATCAAAGAACAAATAACTACCGGTGTACCCACACCACCCGCAGCAGGGCAGTACGAAGTCCACAACCTAATACCAATTTTGATTTGTTAAACAGTTCCCCAGATGATACTCTAAACTATATCCATAGGACTAAGACTAGGAAACCACAGACCCAAAGATGGACGACGGGGCGTCAGAATTCTCCGATGCCAGTGGCATCGAAGGGGGAACCTACACCTGCACCACGCAGGCCAACGAAAGATGTTAGAGCCCAACCCCCATAATTACAGGGACCCGGGAAGTTATTTAAGGGACTTCATGGAGTCCCGAGAACCCCCCTCCGCACCCCCCGCCTATAAAGACCACAACGCCAGACAGACTGAACCGGACTACCCGGCCACGCCCCAACGTGAAATTAGAGCAGCCACTGGAGGCAAAGGTCAGCTGACCCTCCTCCAGACAAGGTTGCAGGACTTAGCCATAGAACACCCCTGCATGTTGGTGAATCCCGCCAACGCTAACCTCCATCATGATAGTGGCGTGTCTTTAGAAATCCGACGAATGACAGGGGACCGCATGCAAGACGAGTCTCGAGAAGAGCTGAGGAGGAACCAAGGACCTTTCGCTCAGAACTCAGTGGTGACCACTCGGGAAAGTAACAACCCACTCATTTCCACTGTCCTACACACCGTACTTGTACCACGACAAGACGCGGCAACTCATGATCCAATCTATGCCTTAGGCGAGGCCTACGATGCCATGTTTCTACACGCCATAGAACTAGTCAGAATGGACGAACCCAATTACCTCATAATGCCTCCCTTCGGGGGCGAACCACTGAACTACCAAGCCAACGACTCTAAGGCCGCTTTCACTCACTCATGGGAAAAACACGGCCGTCATTTGAACATACTATTGTGCCTTAAGGACCGGACAGAGTACCAAATGTGGGCCTCCGTCCTAGAGCCCTCGACACTTTCCCAAACCCCACACCCCATCCCCGCCAGACGTAGCGGACCCGTCCGACCCCAACCAACCGAGACGTTACTGGAAGCGGACTTTTCGGGACCCGACGTGACAGACACGTTCACACTAGGGACGACCAGATTCCTAATCGAGGTGAAAGCCCCGGATCAGATAGACCCCGCCCTAGGACGAGGTCCCTTGTTGACTCTACACGAACCCCTACTCACCACAAACCCAGACCATGAAGCCGAGGTCAGGAGAATGTTAGGCGAACCACTCGCCCACGCGCATTTGTGGAGTCTAATCGCAGAGCAAGGGCCATAGATAGGATCAATTGCATTTATCATAACCAGTAAAGATAAATAAAGTTAGATTGGGTTGGATAAGTAATTGAGACTCTGTTGGACGACGGATGGCCATTTAATAGATGATTCCTCCCACACGGGTGAGAAGCTGTTCCTCCGACTCAGTTAAAGATTGCGAATTCAAGCCTAGAAAGTATTAGATACTTATTAAATATAGAAATTAAAATACAATTTTTCATAGTCAAGTGTCACATTCTGTATAGATCCGGCCTAGTGGCTGTTGTGTATTAGTGGACACCCCAGCTTAAAAACCTACTTGAAGGCCCAGCTAGAAGAGGCCTACGCAGACAGCTGCAAGTCGACTGAGGAATCCGACAGTGAGGAGAAGAGAGATACCTACCCCTAGAAGCCCAACGCCCACCCACTCCAGACGCAAGACATAAGACCGTCCCGTCACAGCTGGCTACCCGACATAGGGAGACTTAACATGACTGACCCTCCTCTGACCTCAACTCCCAGAGACAAAGGCCAGGACCGGGGAAACCCGATCCGTCCTGATCCATCCCAAAACCCACGTGAGGCCCGCAGCGTGAGCTTTGCGCCCACTCTAGCGCCCATCTCCCGGGGCAATCATCCACGAGCCAAGCCCATAGCTAGGAGACAGTATGAACCCCGACAGGCTCCTGCCCAGGAACCGACCTGGTATACGCCCGAAGGCTACCCCTATAATCCAAGGACCACCTTTAGCGACCCACCAAACATCGCGAGTAATCCTGTCCATCCCACTGAGCCCTTGGCCCCATGGTACCCAGTGACGCAAGCCGAGGCTCAATATTCCCAGGCCGCTCCATCGGCCAACACCGTGTTAGGACAGCCCCGACTTCCCCGACCATGGAAGGATTCAAACCTATCAGCCGGATACGACTGGTACCGAACAGGAGCAGTAAGAAGAGATGAAGCCGTACAGAACCACGTCCGAAACCCACCGGCGTCGGACCAGCGAGCAGACAACCCCCCAGCCCAGCAGAGACCCGACCCGACGTTGGCGGACCCAAACCCCGGAACAGAGCCCCCACCCGACATTAGGCTCGAAAGTAACTCCTTGCTACTGCCCAACTCCACACAGGGGTCAGGTCTGACCCACCCCAACATAGGCCCCAAGGAATTAAAGTACCTGATCCCCGAGCGTTACAAGGGTGAGTCGGACCTCGCATTCTTCACCCGGTGCAGAAGCATGGTTCCCCACGAAATTCTGACCGATCCCGCGTACACGGGTTTTTTTCAGAGTAATGAGACAACAACAACATCAGACTTATCCCTCAGAGAGACAACAACAACATCAGACTTATCCCTCAGAGAACCGACCCCGCGAAAACCTTCCGCCCCGAGGTCAATACCCGCAGGGGCCACAGGGCCACCGGCCGACCCCCAGTCAAAACTTACCATCAAACGCCGAAAAGACCCGAAGACCACGAGTCGACAACGCCACCTATCAGGCCATGAGCAAAGAGGAAAAGGACAGTCTACGGAAGCAGCAGGAGGACTGGGACGAGGAACACCCCAAGAAGAACCACGCCCGATCTTAGAGATGTTGAGGGAGTATACTTGGGAGAACGGTACAGGAAATTTGAACGCAGATTTCAAAGGGGACACCTACAGAGTAGACACAGGAGCAGACCTGTCCGTTCAGCCTCAGGGCATGTTCACAGGTAACAAGATCGCCGTTGAATTAGCCGACGGGAATCAAGTAATGTTAAAAGAAATTGAGCACTGTGGCCTGATCGGGGTTCAAGGCCGCGATAGATTAATTGCGCTAAAAGACCTACCATTATGCCGTAAAATAGCTTACCTAAAAGAGGTTAACATCGAGACCCAGATCCAAGACCAGGTAGCCAAGACTAACCTGCCGAACCCCGAGAAACTGAGAGAAGTACTCAAACGAGGAACTTACGCCCGGTTCAAAAATGATGTCGGATACGCCCCCAAGTACACACATTCCATTCAAGGAGGAATGCCACCCAGACAATCCCAATACCCGATTAAACCCGAGATCAAAAAAGAGCTTAGACAAACCATCCAGGAGCTAGAACAGCTGGAGATTATCGCAAAGGTGCAGAACCCGCCCACTAATCTCCCCGTGATGGGGGTTCCAAAGCCAGACGGCACCAATCGATTAGTCCACAACCTCATCGAGCTAAACAAACGATCGTACTCCGACGCCCGACATTTAATTAATCCTTCCCGCACTATGCGAATTCTCCCACAGAAACGATACAAGACCAGCTTGGATTTAAGCAATGGATTTTGGTCGATACCCATTGATCCGCAGTCACAGCTAAAGACGTGTTTTACCTGGGGGGTAGATGTATCGTTGGCTCCGGCTGCCAATGGGCTACAAAAATGCACCGAACGTTTTTCAGACGGCTGAGGTAAATGCCTTTTTGGAAGGCCTCTTAGCAGCTAAGAAGAACAACACTTCTAAACCAAGACTTGTAACTGACAGTGATTACTGTTACAAAGCGGGTACTCAAGAATTGGAGTACTGGAAACAAAGAGATTTTACCAATGTATAGGGTGAACCACTCGCCCATGCACATTTGTGGAGTCTAATCGCAGAAATAACTCGTTCTATGTACCTAGATTGGAATCATGTTAATAGTCACACCGACGTTAGAGATTACGATCATGATGGTAATAGACAGGTTGACCTAATGGCCCAGAGACGATTCAAGGTGGCCAAACTCTCTGATATTTCCACCGGGATGGAAGGGAGAAGACGATTCACTAAAGTGCCACCTGACAATGCCTATCAGGTGGTCACTGAAGTGCACGAAGGGCTAGGGCATGTGGGTCATGAGAAGATTCGAAGGTTTTTGATGAACAAAATGATCTGCATACCTGCTCTGAAAACACACACAACACAGGTCAGATCACGATGTCAGCAATGTGCCATGGTCGATGGGTTTAAGAAAAGCTACGCCGTAGCGACTTGAGATATTGTGTAACAGACACATCCAAAACTAATTTGGAATGGCAAGTCCTTATCCCATCAATCCTGGACTTGAACTTGACATCGGTGACCTGACCACACACAACACAAGCCGTGTGGACGCTCAGCTGCCAGGGGGACAAAATCGGGGTTGGCGCAAGCCTGAGTAACTTGACGTTGGCCCTGAAAGGTACCATTGTTTCCAATTGGGAAAGAACTTGTCGCTTGCAGTGGCAAAGACACTACCCGGGGACGTGCGCAGCATGTCAACAACCCGTCTCGGGATGTATCTGGCAGGGCGACCCCGAGGCTCGCCCTGGCAAATTTCTATCTCAATTGCGGCCACAACCCCGTGGGTTTGGCCAGAGAGGGTCTTCCTTTCTGTCACCTGATGTTCTGTGGGCCTTGCTTTACGCGTCACGGCCTCAGAACGACCATGGGCGCTATGACCATCCGGTGGGGTTCAGAGGCGACTGCTCGTGTTCAGCGACCAGTGACGGCCTCCTTCCTGTTCGCGACCACTAAGCTTGGCCTATGAAGCGGCCTGTCCCTCCCACGAGGAGGGAATGATCTACACCCTTCTGACTCAGAGAGGCTGGGTTTCAGAAAAAGACACGAAAGGGGCAGGACTGGGGAATGTACACCTCCACTCCCGATCTGACCCCAAACCTGTCTCCTTTGCAGAGCATGATTATGAGCCAGTTTCCGTCATGCAGAGAAGAGCGCCCTAGCCATTCAGTTGGCACTAAAGGTGACTCTATGGTCACCTTGCATCCGCACCCTGTGCGTGAGGCCCTTTTCCCATTAATGGCCAGCAAGAAATCTTACGAAGTTGAGTTTCAGAGTGTCGTCCTCCAGATGGTGGAGGGCACCTTTGTGAAACATGCAGTCCCATACCTGGGGCGCAGGCCGGGAAAAGGAGAAATGGATTGGGTGACACTGATGACTCCGCAACGTGACCGAGATATTACCTGTTGGGTGAATGAAATAACTCTACCCTGCTCTCACCCTCAGACTTTTTCCCCACTACCCCAGTTCCAGCTGACGGTGAAACTGACGTTGGTGAGAGGTGACCGCGGACAGGTTAGGACCACCCAGGTGTCAGTGACCAGCCAACCACTAGAGGACCCGGAGAGTAGCACTCCTCAGGGAAAAAGAAGACTATTCAGGAGCCTATTGGGAAAATTCCTTAGGCTCCGAGGTTGAGTAAGCAGGTGTACTTGACCAGAGTTTGTTGTTATTCCTCGTCCTGCGTTTTGCTCTCTCCTCCACAGGAAAAAAAAAAGGGAAGGGGGAGAGAAGGGCGGGATGACGGCAGACTCGCGACCACCAGGGAATCTACCTCAGACTGTGGACGAACCGACGATAGAACAGAGACCTCTAGAGACCAGACGACAAGAACGGTACCAACTGACGCAATCATGTTTGTTTTGTGGTTTCTACATACTCGGTCCATTGGGATCGTAGCCATAATCCTCATGGACTATGCGGAGGTCACCACATACTCGCTGCGCCGATGGGAGGTGTGGCAGGTGACTATAGAGACCAAATTAGCATATGCCACGTCACACGTGAGTTATGTACATAGGTTTCCCTGCACCAGCGCCTGGACCGACTGTTCAGATGCATCTTCCTGCGACGAAACCCACAAAGGTAAATACAGAACACATATGATACAAGAAATGCAAGCCCGTGGAGTAGACGTTCGATCATTCCATACTTCACGGTTCATAGTAGATGGTGAATGGCCCGAATTCTCCATGCCCCATGAAGTCTGGGTGTTCGCTAAGATTAATCGCATGATAGACACCTCACTGAATACCACTGAATGCAGCTCTTCTTGGCATCAGATTGCCAAGGACAAACCAACCCGAGAGGAGGTTCCAGACGAATTATGGGTGGAACCCCGGACATATGCCAATGACACACATAACTTCGACCTATGGTTGGTTAGCCCCGACCAGAGAGGATTTCACCTGCGTCAAGGTGCTAGCTAATTATACAACCTATTACTCGGCCAGTGCATCATCCGTACGTCGCCCCATGAAATCCTTATCGAACTGTTCTTTTAGGACCTATAAAGACAAAACATTGATGCGGAAAAGGTCTTTCACAAATCCAATTAATGTTGTAAATGACGAAGAACTTGCCGAGCTTTTTAATAAAACCAAGAGGGGCAACCCCGTCATAACCTTGTCAATACCATCTGCATCCAAGGTGCACATCCAAGAACTCTTGGATGTGTTATTTCCCCCGACAGGCTCTCCAGGAGCACCTGCTCATACACCGGTCATAAGACCACCTCCACCTGCAGTAAACGAGAGCGTCAGCGCAAGGAGGCAAAGACGCTTCCGCCGTAGAATGGAGGAGAGATCTAGTCATGTCATTCATGAGATGTACCCTACCATGTTTGGTTCAACCGACTTTTCCCTCTTAAAGGAGCGATTTTTTCCGTGGGGCTTACAAGTGCTCCTGTCTCAATATCCCCTGAGGGCCTACCCGAGCGGCCTTAACTGGCTGCAAAATAAGACTAGCGGCAACCTGGTAATGTATTATATGTGGGTTCCTGACTTCGACAATAAAGATAATCAACGATGGGTGGAGACTAACGGGGAAATAGCCATGACAAACTTTCTAAGGTGCGTCAACCACACGTTGATCAAACCTTATGATTTATCAATTAAAAGACTAAGAAGAAGACAGAAGAGCGATCCCGAGTATGAAAACGGGCAACAGTTACAACCTTATTGCTGGACCGAAGGGGAGTATTTAGATGACCAAGGTACCACAGGGTACAAGACTGACTGTGGGACGAAGCACATTAATTTAATGTGGAGGGAGATGACCTTCACAGACAATCATCCAGGTAATTTAAAAAGAGGATTCGACCGTTATCAGGGGTTGGGCCGGTTACCTAATGAGACAATGTTATTAGGACCATGCTTTGCTACCAAGACCTTTAACCCATTAAAGGACCCCATAGGCTCGCAATTAGAAATATTTCTCAAACAACAATGGGCCGCTATTCATGTTGGCCATCGGTATGATCTGGTTGACCGGAATCACCTGCGTGCATCTAAACAAACTCCCTCGTTGGAGCTTAGATTATGCAAGGGATGTCTGGCGCCACCTGCAGTCCTGGCTAAACATGTTGACGAAGGGGCGGAACCGTTTATTCATTATGAACTGGGCCTAGTAGGCACCTTACCAAACCAGTACAAAGCCCCCGGGGTGAAATATGGTTATTTTGGGCGACGGTTTTGCGCAGAGATCGACAACTATGAGCACTGCTATTCTTACGGAGCACGTAATTCTTGACCATGATAGAAGCCAGAGAGGTAAATCGAAAGCTTAATTGGAGCCGGAGGTATCAAATAGCAGGAAAGATATTTAGGGGTAGAACTGTAGAGGAGCTTATCCAAGAGTGGAGTCGGTCTCCCCCTAGAAATGCAAGTAATCACCTGTGGGTTATGGCGCACACATATTTCAGTATGGCTAGGCCGTATCCCTCACGTAAATTTTCAAACCCTATTGTACATAACGAAAACCACTTTAAAAACCGACATGATCTGTGGATTTCAAAGAAGGCCGATCCCACTTTAACCGGAAGATCGACTGCATTTCCTGAGGCGTGGCCAGAGTTTCATCAAGTTTCTCCGTCCGAATTACGTATTGCCCGGACCAGCTGGGTAAATCAGGTTGTTTGTCGGGTCGAAGTAGGAGAAGCCCCGGGTACGCAGCTAGAGCTCGAGCCACTGATCCATAACTTAGACGTGCGGCTACCCTGGGGACCTTCTCGTAGACCTGTCAAATTCGAGGGGTTTGATATGAACATGTTTTGGCCTGCTAGCATGCTAGCAGAGATCGATTACCACAGCAGACCCCACTGTAAACGAGGATACCTGCCAGGACCCTTTGAAGGGGGCTACGATGGGGCTATGGGTAATTCAAGTGACAGACTTCGCCCTCCCATTATGACCATTTGGGGAGGGGCAGCCGGAAGCATGTGGGGCACCGTAAAAAATTGGGGACAGCAGACCATTGGCGGCCTGAGCGGAGTGATATCAGGATATTTCTGGTGGCTGAAATATCTGATACCTGTTCTGATTGTGGTGGTATTGGGGGCCATAGTTGGTCTCCTGCATAAATTAGGTTTGTTACCCTTAGCCCGATACATCACGGCTAAAATTCTGAAGGGGATATGTTATGTCATCAAACACACCATTATCATACTGTTCCGGGTGTTAAAATATTGCATAGTGGCTCTAGCAAGGGCACTACATTCAACAGGTGCGAGCCCGAGGAATCGGCTCGTGCGGACCAGGGGTAGATCTCCCAAGGTGAGGTTTGCACCTGGTACTAAATAGACAGGTAGAGCGCCTTCCACAAATGTTCCTTAAGAACAGGACGAGGGGCGCGAGGAGGAGAGAGGGTGTTAGGGGAACGGCGGTTCTCTTAAACAGGATCTCCTGACGACAGTTAAAACAACAATTTTTTGACAGGTTTAAGACATTTTTAACGAACTGACTGATCGACTGAATGTGTGGATTTTTGTTTTTGTTTTAATTTTTATATCACTTTTTTGCCAGTTAATGGTAAATGTTTAGACGGGGTAACTCTTGTTTTGAATTTTTGGGGCAGGGGACCTTTTTGTTTTCTCACCTGTTGACCTTTTTGTTTACTTTGGCCTTGACCTGAGTTTGACCTTTTATTTTTTTTGTTTCTCTCACAGGGTGACCTTGTCACCTGAGGGGAGTTTACTTTTGCGCCCGTTTGACCTTTTATTTTTTTTGTTTCTCTCACAGGATGACCTTGTCACCTGAGGGGAGTTTACTTTTGAACCAGTGCACGTCCCGCTATATTTTTCTTTTGGTTAGCTTTTCCATCACATTTCACATTATGTCATTTAATAGAATTTCAGTAAATCATTGATGCTGGCGCGGCTATCTATTAGGAGAGCACCGTGAATTGGAAGTCGCGTACAGAATCATTTGATCGCGCCAAACCTGGCCATAAAAGGGCCCTCACTGTTTAAATGTTTAATTTTAATTTTGAAATTTTAATTTTTTTAATTTTAAAATTTTTTATTATTTAAATTTTTAATATTTTAATATTTTTTATTATTTTAATTTTTTTATTATTTTAATTTTTAATATTTTAATTTTTTATTATTATTTCCATTTGATATGAAAAACTTAAAAAAAAAAAAAAAAAAGAACATGCATTAATTAGTCCAACAGAAGGGTTCTAAAACGAGCTTTCTGTTTTTCTTTGATATATTCTTTATTATTAGCTTTTATGTTTATTGTTTTAACCTCACATCACCCATCGGTACTTTGACAAGTTCAAACCCTCCGCCCAGAATGGGAGCACCATGAATCCCAATGTCAAGCAGGTCCAGGGCTGTTCGCGTCATCCACACAGCGAAGCCTGGATCTGAAAGAAAGAGAAGCCCTGCATGTGCATCCTGTGACCAGAACCAGTGATCCGTCTTCCTGAAGACCGAGCAGCGCATGCAGTGACGTTCCGACCTCGACCTGGGGAGCAAGACAGACTGTCACAGATCCCACCAAGGCCAAGCGTTTGAGAATCCCCCGAGCTGACCTGCCTCTTGGAAGCAGAGCCAACGGACGTGGCACTACCAGGACCGCAGGGGAGCAGCAGAGATCGAGCAGTATGAGGCTTCATACTGGGGGCCCGGGTTGACAACCAAGGTCAACACAACGACAGTGTGGGCTCCACCCACATTGTTTTCTACAGGCAGGACCGGGGCAGACGCGTCCCGGTGCTGACCTTTTCGAACTGAACTGTTCGACCGGGGGGACTCAATTGTAATTCGTGCAGAGGGTTCCCCCGAAGGAACTCAATTGCACCCGGTGCAGAGGGTTCGAAGAAGACCCGGCTGTACATTGCACAGCGGGTCAGGACAGTTTGTCTCGACGGAATATTGGACTTGATGGGTAATCATAACTCATAGACATTTAGCGGTCCTGATTTCTGGACTATGTGGATTATATGGTGACAACGATGCGGAAGAGACACTGGGACAATGGAGGGGTACCAAGGTGATTGAGCGTGAGTAACATGGGAAAAAGAAAAAAAAATATGTGATATGACTTGTATTGAGGTATTCATTTTATGTTACTGATTTCAAGGTTTTCAATAGTTTATGTTGTATTTTGTTTTTTTATGTACATATAGGGGTTTTGGTTGGAGCATGATTCAGGTTTTGATGTTAAGTATCTGTGGCTAATCCGAGAGAGGGTGTGAGGAGTAGTCGGGTTAACACAGATAACTGATAATAAGGGAAACAAATTAAGTACCATTTGCCTAAAAGTGATTGAAATATTAAAGGGGCTTGGTTTATCAAAATTCACAAGAGAGGGTGTTAGAAGAAGGACAAATAAATGCGAATTTTTCTGGGATTAGCAAGAGCAAGACCAGACGGATGGCACCTCTTGTGAGATTCAAATGCCTGGATTCATGTGTTTTAACCTGCCTGTAGATCAATGGTCATTGATAGGATAATGTGATATATGTCTCCCAATGTGTTCCTTATCCTGACCCCCGGTTAGAGGGTGTTGGCGGTCACTGGCTCGGAGAGTCTCACCAGTCTGAAAGGATCAGAGAGTGTCGCCTGAGAGGTCAGAGGAGGCATTTACAACAGGCTGGTCAAGACAGGACAATGGCATCTCTGGTGATATTCAAATGAAGACCTGGTGGATTGTGTGTTGAGGAGCCCAAAGCCTGATCAAAGGGGCCAGAGAGGATGAGACTCCGGAAGTGAATAATCAAATGCATGGATTCATATGTGTTGGCCTGCCTGTAGATCAATGGTCATTGACATGATAATGTGATATATGTCTCTGTCACTGGCTCCGTAAAGTCTGACCCAGTCTGAAAGGATATAGAGGGGGGACCCAAAGTACCCAGAGACAGGAGGGAACAACGTCCCCCTCTTTGATGTGGGACAGAGAGTCTCTCCAGGACCTCTCAGGAAGAGAGGGGGGGGGGGGATGAAACCCCGTCAACTCCCCAAAGAGGGGGACGGATATCCGGTAAAAGTGGGAAGGGCCGGGGGTATAAAGGTGACGAACAGAGGAAACAAGAGGCTTTTTGGAAAATGAGGTTTTGAAAAGAAAAGAGGTTTTTCATAGGTTGTGGTTTGCGTCAGGCGTCCGTGAAGAACTCACGGGCGCCTGACGTACTATCTATTTTTCTTCTTCCTTTTCTGAAAGGCTGAAGAAAAAGGGTTTTTTAAGTTCTTGTGACTTTTGCGTCAGGCTCCCGAGAGGGAAATCATTAATAATTGTACTTTGTTTATTTCTTTCTTCCTTTTTTGAATAAAATACTTGGCTGCCTTGCAGTCTTAAACTTTACATTCGGTTCGTGGACCTACTTTTTTGTGAGTCCTATTTCTTCACCCGTCAACCCGCCGAGGAGACCCAACGAGGAGACCAGCGGAACCCAGCCGCCCCCGAGGTGAGTCTGAGCGACATCTGCACGGCTACACCCACTGATCTACGTCACTCAGGACACATACTGATTCCTCACACACTGGTAACTGACATTTTGTACTAAAGAGATATCGCTGCAGCTGGTAGACCTCCGGCTCTCGGCCGAGCCGTGGTTGGCTCCGGGACCGAGAGAGGGACTCATAACACTTGAGTCCTCGTCGCGGAGTTTGTCCTAAGAATAAGAATATTAATAAGTGTCCCGCCAGCCGCTCTAAGAGCCTAGTAACCTCGAGCGTGTTTAGAAGGAGACTAGATTATTGAATACCCAGCATTTCTCTCCGCGGAGATCGATCTGACATCATCCGGGGTGCCGCGTGCCGAGAATAACAGCTACCACATCTATGTGCACGCGCGTCATTCATCAGGCCCGAACGATCGCGGAATCATATAGAGGGAGTTACTGATCTCCGCCTCCTCTCCCCCTTAACTCGGTCTTCGCCCTCGCTCGAGTTTCCCGTTCCCCCTCGAAGCGTACGGCGCGGAGACCGTGACCGGGGCCGTTCGTCAGAAGAGAGGCCGGGCATCGTGACGCGTGGTCCCGCGTCCTCTCCAGTGCGACAGGTTAGCAGACGCGCGGTGACGCGCTGCGCTTGGGCGCCGCCGACGGGCTCTTACGACAGTTATCTACAGGTCTGTCATTAGAGCACGATTATTTCCCCTCAATAAAGTACCCGGTGTGAGCCGGCTCGCACCTCAAACCTTTCCCCCCCCTCCTCTCCATCTCTCCTCTCCCGTCTCGTTCCCGTTCCCCCCCCCCTCTCCCCGCTCCTCTCCTCCCCCGGTTTCCCCTACACAGAGAAGACTGCTGCGTGCCCTTTCTTTCCGTCTCTCACCCGAGGCGACAGAATTCGGTTCACGTACGTCGTCTCTCTTAACAACAAGATTAAACCGAAGTTTCAACGACTTACAACAACAGTCAGCACAGGATCCCCACAGGGCTGCTGCCTGAGCCCCAAACTATTCACCCTGTACACCCATGACTGCACCTCCACCCAGGACAACACCATCCTCATCAAATACGCCGATGACACCACCGTCCTGGGGCTCATCAAGGGGAGCGGGGATGAGTCGGGCTACAGGACCCTGGTGAACAACATCCTGGTCTATGGAGAGGAGAACGACCTCATCCTCAACACAAACAAGACCAAGGAAATAATACTGGACTTCAGGAAGAACCCTCCCCCTCTACAGCCTCTCATCATCAAAGGGACTGAGGTGGAGAGGGCTGACGGGTACAGATTCCTGGGAATGCAGGTGACATCTGACCTGAGCTGGACTCTTCACACCACAGCCACGGTGAAAAGGCCCAGAAAAGGCTTTATTTCATCAGGATGCTCAGGAAAGCTGGTCTGAACCGTCGCCTCTCACCCAGGCCTATAGAGGACTGATAGAGAGCATCCTCACTGAGGCATCACTGTGTGGTATGGAAACACCACACAGGCAGAGAGGAAGGCTCTGCAAAGAGTCATAAGGACATGGAGAGGATCACAGGGACACACCTTCCGTCCATGGACTCTATGTATGTGCAGCGCTGTCGGAAAAGAGCAGAGGGAATCATTGGAGACTCACTTCATCCAGCTCACTCTCTGCTCCGACACAAACACTGCACATCCAACCTGAGACACAGCAGAGCGGACAGCATCGTCACCCACAGGACACGCTTCTTCAACAGCTTCTTCCCTGCCACAGTCAGACTGATGGCACAACACAGCTCCTGAGAAAGAGGCACTCCTTGAAACTGTGAAAAATGTGCAACACTACAATCAGTGCAATAGCCCCACACAACCTTCCCCCAACATCTGAACATGTGCAATATCCCCATATCACTGTCCCCTCCCCCTCCTTCTTTCCTTTTACAAGCCAGGTACAGCACTAGCCTACTTACATACTTATTACTGTTAATACTGTAAATATTGCATACATACACATTACCACACTATGTACAGTGTGTTTTTTGTACGGTGTTTTTTGAGATATGTTTCATATTTCTATTATTGTTACTGTTACTGTTATTATAGTGTGTTGTTTTGTACCTCTTGACTCGGAGAACCCTGCAAAAATAATTCCGATGTGTCTGGACTGCTGGTCTAGGCACAGATGGCAAATAAAAAACCTTAAAACCTTATGACTAGTCATGTGATTGGTTGAAATTGAGGGCGACGTCTGATTGGCTACAGAGAGGTCCATGTTGAAAAAAAACCATTTGCGAATCGAGCCACGGCACGGGGAGTCTCAAAAACCCACAAACAAACAAATCTTAATTTATTTATGTGTATATCGGAATATATTTGTGAATTGTTCTGTGCACATTTATGAATCTTTGTGTTTGCATTTGTGAGTCTCTCTGTGTGCGTTTGCAATGATTGAGACTGATCTGAACCCAAAACCCAGAAGGCCACCGTAGTTCTGAGGCGCTAACGAAATCGCGGTCATGCCGGCGGAAAGCGCCTGAATCCTTAAAGACGTCACAGCTAACGTTACCGCAGTATTGCGAAGGGGGGGTCGAGCGTGAGTTCTTTCAGTTGGGTGAAATGTGCAACCTCACCACTAGATGTCGCTAGATCCCGCACACTGGACCTTTCATTGACTTGGTGAACAAAAACCTCATAACTCTCACGTCTGTGCAGTAAATATGTATCTATGGCCAGCAGCGTGTTAGCTTAGCTAAGCATAAAGACTGGAAACTGGAGCGCAGAGCCAACAACTTTTTTATTTTATCGTATTCTGGTGAAAACTTTTGGTACGCGGAGAGGAAAAAAAGTTAATTTGTATCTACTCCTTCCCAATAAAAACACCCTCCCCATGAGGAGGAAACGATAGATGTCTATTTTAAAACTCTTGTGGTTATTTTTATGGTGACAAGGCCAAAAAACATCTGGAACATTGAAATGTAAACAGCTTTTCTGAGGGAAACTATTGAGGTAATAATACGGATACGGATTTTTTGGGGAAAAAGGGACATTTCTTTTACTTCGTACTTTCTTTAGGGGGATAGAGGGGAAAAGAGCTCTAAAGCAAACACAGTATGTTAAGGTGTTTTCCTTTTCAGGGAAATGTAGGAAAATAAAACATTGTTTTCATTAGAATATGTGATATATCTACTACTTCCGAAAGGCTAAAATACTGGCAACTTCTAATCATTTCATTCACTGGGCAACATCGCAGGTCTAAGAGAGGTGAACACAATGCACTGCTTCTCTGACAAGGAGGTGGACGTAAAAAAAGAAAAGAAAAGAAATAGAATTTAAAAAATAGACGAAGGATGAAGGATGTTGTGGCATCATTAAGGACAACATGATTGCATCAGCGAGGACAAACCGGACACACGATGGTCGATGGGCCTAACAGTCAACGAAAGTATAAAGTCTCAAATTACTCTTATCGGCAAAACATCGTTTAACATTTTTTTTCTTCCTATTCCGTGTGCATCTATCACAACATTTTCCAGAAGTCCACGACATACAATAAATTCAGGGTTCCACCTTTGGTTATGTAATTATCAAGGCTAGGTTTAAAAAAAATATATAACACACGTCCATGTTACTTTTGCATACAGTTAAAGTGAAAACATATCAACAAAGCAGCTGGTCAGCTCTAAATTTGCATCTGAGGAAAAAAACAAACAAAGGTATTTATTTTTCGTCTTGACGGTGAAACGCCCGGCGAGTTCCCCCCCGCCGCGGCTTTTCTGATAGAAAGTGAGCGTGGCAGATATTTATGATGGTGTTCATGTGCCTGACATCTTTGCTTTGGTGGATCTTAATGTAAGAGGAAATTCTTCTGATGTATTTCAGTGTGTCGCATTGAGCCAGTCTCTCTCTCTCTCTCTCTCTCTCTCTCTCTGTCTCTCTCTTTTTATTTATATATATATATATATATTAAATCTAAAAATAAATGAATAAATACATATATAAAAACATATATAAATAACTATATATATATATTTATATTTGTATTTATATATAAATAAAAACATATTAATACATATGTTTTTATATAAAAATAAATATATATACACATATTAATATATTTACATATAAATACATGTGTGTATATTTATATGTTTTTATATATAAATAATTATATATACACATATTAATATATTTACATATATGTTTTTATATATAATATAAATATGTATTTATTTATACATATTTAAATATATGTATATATATATAAATGTATGTATATTTATATAAATATATATAACTATAGATATACATAAATATATTTTTTATATATTTATATATATATATATTGTATATATATAACTATATATATATGTAGTTATATATATATGTATGTGTTTGTATATTTTTATACATAAATAAACAAATAAATACACATAAATATAGTATTTTCTCTCCCAGCCCTCTATAAACCTTCTGAATGAGGATCTTCATGTGTTTGGATACCCTGTGAATTAAGAGTGTGTCTCCAGCGTGTGAGTGAGTGTGAGTGAGGGACTCAGACCAGCATTGATTGGTCGACAATATGAAACGAGATAAAAAATAGATTAAATTGCACACTGCCGACTGCCCACGAGCAGAGCAGCTCACCATTTAGTAACCGATGACACCTACGAATGCCGACCCAACTAAAACATTATGTCGACGTTACAACCAAACTTTATCTCTATCATAATAAAATATTCACATCTGGTTCCTTGACAAGACACTTTTTTTTTTTTTTCTTCACAAAAAAACCCCCCATCTTCAAACTCCGAACTATAAGTCTCTTAGTTTTCATCACTTCGTACATCTGTATATGCGTAGTAATTAAGGCAATCATTTTGGGCCACGACTTACTCCTTTAGCCAACGCCAGTCTCGACCCTCCGGGGCTCGTTTGATGATGTCACACAGCACGTCCCATGCGGCCATTGTTGCTTCTCATCTTCTTTCTTCTTCTTCTTTTTCTTCTTCTTCCTAGTCTCACGCTCGTGCTCGAGGTGAACCAGTCATAATGTTTTGCTTGCTCTCTGCGATTTCCAGAGATGATGGGTCAGGTGCTGGGTGGGGGGGGAGTGTGGTACTCCTTCACCCTGCAACCAGCAGCGCTGCAGCAGACAGAGAGAGAGAGAGAGAGGGGGGGGAAACAGATGCAAATCTGTCATCATTCTTGAGGAAATGGCACCCTGTATAATAATAAGATGATAATCATCAGTGTCATTAAGCAGCAACTCCCTCTGAAGACGCACCCAGAGGGGGGGGGGGGGGTCGGGGGGAGTCTGTTATTCACAGTAAAATACCACCACAGTACTTTTCAAACAAGTTTACTTCATCACCTGACGCTATCCATATTCTACCCTTAACACACAGCTCCCCCTCGCACGTCTGTTTCACCAATAAATAGCTCAAAGGGTTGAATAAATAATCACATTTCACTCTGTCTGACAGCATCATGAACAGCCTGGTCGGCTTCATTATCCATGACGTGCGTTGAAACCGGAGTGGAGCGGATATTTGACTTGTTTTCCGTTCAGTTAGCTCGTTAGCCCGATAGCTAGCGCGCTAGTTAGCTCACTAGTTAGCCTGATAGCTATCAGGCTAGTTAGCTACCTAGTTAGCTCGCTAGTTAGCTACTTCTGCCGTGATTTAAAGCGAAGAGGTAGAATTTTAATGGAAATTCAACCTATTTCTATGAAGATATATAATAAATATTCAAGCCCAAGGCGCCGTGTTGTTTTACGGCTGCGTCGTTGTGTGAAATGTACTTTATTCCAGATGCTGCACAAAGTCCCCGTGGTTTGTTTTGGGCACTTAGATTTGTTCCTACGCGAGTCGAATGCAGGTGGAGGTGGAGCTGGACCGTCCAGGTCCACCAACGCACACGTAGTGGAAGAAGAAGAAGAAAAAACACGAATAAAATGAAACACACTTAAACACCTCGTGGAGAGTAGTTTATGAATACATACATGAATACAAATATCCACTGAAAGCACAACGTAATAAAGCCCCAAAACAAAACATGCCCGCGATTGTTGCGTAACCTTAAGTTTCAGTGTTTTTACTGTAACCACGACAACAAAGGTCCCCTAACTTTCACAGGTTAGTTATTTCAACCCAAACTACGACGTTTCCAAAAACAGGTGGTGCATGTCCAGAATTACATAATTATGTTTTTGTCTAATTATATATCTAATACAATTATTTCTTGTGACTTTACTACATAATTCTAATATTATAATAATGCCTTCCTATTACATATGAAAGGATGATAAATATACTCAATTTGAGAATGACCTTGTGATTTTGTACGTCTTATTATTCAATATTTATTCATTGTTTTTATTTATTGTTTTTGTGTGCGTCATATTTAGCATTGTTTAATGATCTTGTTGTTGTTTTGTCTAATTGTGTTAGTATTGTATAATTGGCATCCATCTCAAGGGATTATTATTCCTCATTAAGAAGTTCCATTAAAAAAGATTTATCGTGTTTTTCTAAATTCTTTTACTTATCTTGATGTCCTAAAGAGAGTAATACAAATGTACTTACTATTACTATTTATATGCCAAATCAACATGCTCGGACACCTCCTGCTGTGGATTGGAAATCTGCATGAAAAGCACAAAGTGGTGGACCGGAAAAAAAACGTACTTCCAATTTTAAGCAATTTTAATGACAGTTGCGATCACGACTCTGGCGTCGGAAACAAACACAAATAAGCGGCATGTGGCGGCTGCACCAGCGGGGCTCCGAGCGCGCACACGGAACCATCTGTGCCCAAAAAGCGGAAAGAAAATGATTTAATTTGTCAAAATCTGTATAAAAAAAAGAAAAAAATACGAAGCCCGGGGAATCGTGGGAAATTCATGCCAAGCGTGAGCCGACTGCAGGTGTGCAAGAAGCAAAACAGCAGGAGGTAAACTGCGGCGGCGAAGAGGAAAAGTTTAAAAATAAAACCGCATTTATGCATTTAATAACCGAGCAGCAGCTGTTGCACAATTCTCCACCTCGATAATTTGGGCATTTTCCACAAAGTCACCCAGGAGTTGGAGACATTGTGACTGCAATCAGAGCTCAAGGCAATTACCAGCAGCTCACTGAGAGTTTTCATTTTACCTCTAATTCCCTTATTAAGACCTAAGAGCTAAACCTGCAACGATAAGAGGAGGAACATAAGAGGCAGGACCAGAGTCCCATGAACACATAAATGTACTGAAGTGTCATTGAGGTTGAAAGGTAAATACAATAAGGAAGGTTGTTGACAGTAGAGGTTCATGAAAGCACCACCTTAACGGGGCCATTAATATCATACATCGTGTCATATTTAATACCACAGGAACAAATAAAGCTTTGTTTACGAGAGGCTGAAGTCTTAGAGCGAGGCCTGTTTACTGGAGATGGGGAAAGAGCGAGTCTCTGAATTTAAATCACCAGAATGAATCAATGTGATGGGGCCTCTTGTTTTAGTGATAAAGAAAGTGTATAACAACGGGCATCAAGACTTTAAAGTAAAGGTCGTGGAGGTCGTGTGTGTGTCCAGGTGAACTGGCACAGACGTGCAATTTACGGTTTTATTTTTTAATGAAACATAACTGGGATGTTCTTCCTCACCTGAGAGTCTTTAACTGGTCATATATTGACTTTACCTTTTAAGGATAACTCCGGTTTATTATGCATGGTAAATGGATTGTTGTGATATTTATTATGTGGACAAAGTGCAAAACCTCCTAAATTATCCAGGAAAAGTTGGCGAAAACCTCACATTGTTCTAAATGTATATAAATGTTATAGATATTATATTATATCCTTCACATGTAGCATTATGCAAGAAAACAAGTCAGGTTTTGCTCTTGGCTCGTCCGGACTTCACACTCCTTTTTTTTGGAAGGGGGTGGTGGTGGTGGTGGTGGTGGTGGTGTGTGTGTGTGTGTGTGGGGGGGTCCAGCTTCCTGGGATTCAAATCCCACCCGGACATCTTACCCCAAAACGTGCAGGTGGCCACAGGAAAGCGTTGATGGACCTGTACTTCCGACCAATCACAGTGCCTTCACACTACTTGTCATCATCCACCCGTTCACACACCGATAAGCTGTCACCTGACCCAAATCCCCCCCCCCCCCCCCCAGAGCCTGTCCCAGTTCCCCGTGTAAAAAAAAAAAAAAGGCCGGGAGTTGTTGTTTTATTTTTACGTCCAAATTGGATTTTAAATCTTAATGAATTCGTTCTGCTGCCTGCAGGTAGAACGCGTGCAGCTGAGACGGGAGGAGCTGCAGGTAGACGGTGTTTCGTGTGGGGAGACTTATTTAACAGCCCCGGGTGCTGGAAGTGATATCAACAATAACTACAGGGGGTTCATAAGAGTTCATAAATCCCAATGACTCAACAGTTATAGTTCACGGGATATTTCTTTGAAATGTTCACTGTTTCTGGAACAAACACCACGACTCTGAGTCCCCTCTTAGATGTGTTGTGGCCCTTAAAGAGGAAACGACAAGCACAGAGAACGGACCTGTATCCACCCCTCAGTGCCTTTATCAGCTCAAACCAACAACTAATCAAAGCTCAGCAGGGGCGGGATTAAAAATGACATCAATGTGCACGTTAATGTACAGAAATACCTTCTTTAAAATCATCTTAATTGGTGCATGTGGAACTGAATAAACACCCGTTCCTCACACAGAAACTGGATTAAAATGAACAACGTCATCCTGATGGTGGCGGCGGTGTCATGTCGACACCCGCCAATAAATCAAAACAATGTGTGTGTGGGCAGTTAAAAATGTACTCATAGAGACATTTACAGGAATGTCATTGTGAGCTGACCTTTCTTTATTATTATCAGCTTTCTGACATTTTGATGGTGGCCATTAAGGTCTCAATGGCACGCGGGTGATGAATAGAAGGCAATATGGCTGCTATATATACCCACAGCCAGTGGAAGAGGGGCGACCTCTGGATGAAATTTGCCGAACCGTAAGTGTACTGCATCTGTATTCATCAGACACGTGCATCTGGACCTGGTTTCTCACAATGCTGGGGGGGGGGGGGGCTGTAAACACTGTCTCAGCTGAATCAAGTTGGGGAACCGTAAGCGCTTCTCATTCCTCATTATCGTTATCACACGACGCGCCCGGGCATCAACCCCCCGGCCCCCTGCAACCTCTGAGGTGGCAGATCCTTCCAGTTAAAGGACAAGTGTGTTTTTATCTGTCGCGGGTTCTGTTAATCTCGGAGCAGTGTGTGTGTGTGTGTGTATTATGTGTTATGTAATGTTGTCTCATTGGTAGAATTACTATAAAATAAATTGTACAAACAATTGTCTCTCTCTAAATATTGTCGTTTTCTTTAACATATACTGTATATATGTTTAAAAAACATTTATTATATATATATATATATTAACAAGAATGTAATATTTTAATATATAATTTTTTTTCAATAAAAATAAAATAAAATAAAAAAATATATTAATGCATATATCTATCTATATATTTATATATATATATGTATATATACATATATATATAGCTATATGTACAGTACATTAATATATATATATATTTGTTTTCTTCTATTGTGTATAACCGTGTTCCATAGAAACAAGGTGGTTCTGAGCGGTCTAACTTGTGTAACTGTGTTGAGATGTGGACATATGGTCGTCATCGTAAACATCAACAATGTCGGCTTAAGGGGGTAAAAAAACAAACCGATCCCATCCAGATGTTCACGTTGTCTCCTGATGGAAGGACTGCCGGCTCCTTCAGCTCGGCACCCTGTTGGTCTGCCACAGGTAGAACACTGTCAGACTTCACCCGCGTTTACTAAAACTGCATGATGATGACAGATGTTTTTTTTCTCCAAAACCTAGACAGAAAATCACACAAGATGAATGAAATGATCCTGAGGAGAGTGACTAGAGGGGAGTGGCTTGAGGAGAGTGACTAGAGGAGAGTGACTTGAGGAGAGTGACTTAAGGAGAGTGGCTTGAGGAGAGTGACTAGAGGAGAGTGACTTGAGGAGAGTGACTTGAGGAGAGTGACTAGAGGAGAGTGACTTGAGGAGAGTGGCTTGAGGAGAGTGACTTGAGGAGAGTGACTAGAGGAGAGTGACTTGAGGAGAGTGACTTGAGGAGAGTGACTAGAGGAGAGTGACTTGAGGAGAGTGACTAGAGGAGAGTGACTTGAGGAGAGTGACTTAAGGAGAGTGACTAGAGGAGAGTGACTTGAGGAGAGTGACTAGAGGAGAGTGACTTGAGGAGAGTGACTAGAGGAGAGTGACTAGAGGAGAGTGACTTAAGGAGAGCGACTAGAGGAGAGCGACTAGAGGAGAGGGACTAGAGGAGAGGGACTAGAGGAGAGTGACTTGAGGAGAGCGACTAGAGGAGAGCGACTTGAGGAGAGCGACTTGAGGAGAGCGACTTGAGGAGAGCGACTTGAGGAGAGCGACTTGAGGAGAGCGACTAGAGGAGAGCGACTTGAGGAGAGCGACTAGAGGAGAGCGACTAGAGGAGAGTGACTTGAGGAGAGTGACTTGAGGAGAGTGACTAGAGGAGAGTGACTTGAGGAGAGTGACTAGAGGAGAGTGACTTGAGGAGAGTGACTTGAGGAGAGTGACTAGAGGAGAGTGACTTGAGGAGAGTGACTAGAGGAGAGTGACTTGAGGAGAGTGACTAGAGGAGAGTGACTTGAGGAGAGTGACTAGAGGAGAGTGACTAGAGGAGAGTGACTTGAGGAGAGTGACTTGAGGAGAGTGACTAGAGGAGAGTGACTTGAGGAGAGTGACTTGAGGAGAGTGACTAGAGGAGAGTGACTTGAGGAGAGTGACTTGAGGAGAGTGACTAGAGGAGAGTGACTTGAGGAGAGTGACTAGAGGAGAGTGACTTGAGGAGAGTGACTTGAGGAGAGTGACTAGAGGAGAGTGACTTGAGGAGAGTGACTTGAGGAGAGTGACTTGAGGAGAGTGACTTGAGGAGAGTGACTTGAGGAGAGTGACTAGAGGAGAGTGACTTGAGGAGAGTGACTTGAGGAGAGTGACTTGAGGAGAGTGACTTGAGGAGAGTGACTTGAGGAGAGTGACTAGAGGAGAGTGACTAGAGGAGAGTGACTTGAGGAGAGTGACTTGAGGAGAGTGACTAGAGGAGAGTGACTTGAGGAGAGTGACTTGAGGAGAGTGACTAGAGGAGAGTGACTAGAGGAGAGTGACTTGAGGAGAGTGACTAGAGGAGAGTGACTAGAGGAGAGTGACTTGAGGAGAGTGACTAGAGGAGAGTGACTTGAGGAGAGTGACTTGAGGAGAGTGACTAGAGGAGAGTGACTTGAGGAGAGTGACTAGAGGAGAGTGACTTGAGGAGAGTGACTAGAGGAGAGTGACTTGAGGAGAGTGACTAGAGGAGAGTGACTAGAGGAGAGTGACTTGAGGAGAGTGACTAGAGGAGAGTGACTTGAGGAGAGTGACTTGAGGAGAGTGACTAGAGGAGAGTGACTAGAGGAGAGTGACTTGAGGAGAGTGACTTGAGGAGAGTGACTTGAGGAGAGTGACTAGAGGAGAGTGACTAGAGGAGAGTGACTAGAGGAGAGTGACTTGAGGAGAGTGACTTGAGGAGAGTGACTAGAGGAGAGTGACTAGAGGAGAGTGACTAGAGGAGAGTGACTTGAGGAGAGTGACTAGAGGAGAGTGACTAGAGGAGAGTGACTAGAGGAGGTGACTGGAGGTGACTTGAGGAGAGTGACTAGAGGAGAGTGACTTGAGGAGAGTGACTAGAGGAGAGTGACTAGAGGAGAGTGACTTGAGGAGAGTGACTTGAGGAGAGTGACTAGAGGAGAGTGACTTGAGGAGAGTGACTAGAGGAGAGTGACTAGAGGAGAGTGACTTGAGGAGAGTGACTAGAGGAGAGTGACTTGAGGAGAGTGACTAGAGGAGAGTGACTAGAGGAGAGTGACTAGAGGAGAGTGACTTGAGGAGAGTGACTAGAGGAGAGTGACTTGACTAGCGCATGTGGAGCCTGGCTTCCTGCTCGCTGACACTAACCCAAAGGCAGCGGGGGATGTTCTGCCTCTTGCTGCTTCTTGCCTCACACCCCTGCAGGGCTCGCAGACCCACACACACTGACTTTCCCGTTCACACACACACACACACACACACACACACACACACACACACACACACACACACACACACACACACACACACACACACACACACACACACACACACACACACGATAGACTGACTATAAATATTCAGGCCGGGACCGGCGGTGTACGTGCCGCGCCGCGGGGACACGACGAGCCCTCCTCCCCGTCAGCGCTCTTCTGTGGAAAATAAATAAAAAACTAAAAACAACTTCTCGCACATCTGCCCATCCCATTAGATACAGTGATGTTTTGGTGGGGTTGGTGGAGTTTAGGCATCACCACATGGAGGTGAAAAAACTGGATGTTTAATTTATTACTTTTAGCATTTTCCGGTTGACACTTTTCTTCTGGGTTTCTACGAGAACATGTTTGAATGGATTTTTCTTTAAACTCTATATTTTTCACCAATATTTCGTCCGGGGAAAAAAACCGCTTCGGTTTCAATGTGATAGCAATGCCAGGTTGCCCACTCGGGTTGTTTACTTCCTGTCAGCTGATGTCGTTCACAAACACTGCAACTGGAAATGAAGTGGGACACATTCATGAAGGTTAAAGTGGTCTTTAAGTATTTTAGAGTTAGAACATGACAGCCGCACGGGGAAGCCCCACTAGCCCGTTTAAACGGATCCGTTCCTGATATCATACACCACATTTATAGAGCACTTACACCTGCTTTATAGTCATAATATCTGACCTTTAAGTAGTGACATGTTACAGCTGATTAACTCAAACGACATATTTAAATCGGCGCCCCTGGTTGAGAATCGTTGCTGCGATAGGAATTGGATTTTTCACAGCTCCCGTGATTGCAGATGCATCGAATGTAATCCGTCACACTTTGTCCGTGCAGATTTTAAATGTGGTCGTGGTACATTAAGCACAGTTTCATAATATCTGTGAACAAAAGCACGGAATGAAAACTGAAAACTGTCTTCATCGGCTCATCAGCGTCGCCCCTCCGAACCCTCCTCCTCTACCTCGCTAATGAAACCGACAATCACTTAGCGGGGAAAACATCTCTGCGTGGTTTCTCTTGATAGCGAGAGCTCGGAGTACCAATACACTGACCCGCTGGCGCTGTTGTACTAGTTGATTATTGCTGTCAACCTAAAGGACATTTTAGTGCGAGAGAAATTTGAAACGTCCAAACGTGGTGAAATGTTGTATTTTCAAACTCAAACTGCTGAATTCAAACTAAAATAATGGGCTAGTTTCATGTATTCATGCACTTTTATGTGTTATACAGATATAGATCGGATGATGCTAACAGGCTAAACTATTAGAGAGATAAAGAGGTTGGTAACCGGTGTAGTATGAAAGCATGGTGGCGTTAGCATAGTGACGTGAGCACGGCGATGTTAGCATGGCGACGATAGCAAGCTAATGTTTAATTTATCAAGTTAACGTTTACTTTCGCAAGCTAACGTTTACTTTCGCAAGATAACGTTTACTTTCGCAAGCTAACGTTTAATTTGGTAAGATAGCGTTTACTTTCGCAAGATAAGGTTTACTTTCGCAAGCTAACATTTACTTTCGCAAGCTAACGTTTACTTTCGCAAGCTAATGTTTGCATTCGCAAGCTAACGTTTACTTTCGCAAGCTAACCTTTACTATCGCAAGATAACGTTTACTTTCGCAAGCTAACGTTTAATTTCGCAAGACAGCGTTTACTTTCGCAAGCTAACGTTTACTTTTTCACGTGTGGTCCCGGAGAGAGTTGAGTGACTTCTCCATGTTAGGCTAATCTTCTATATTTCTTCATTCATTATTAAAAAAAACACTGCTAACAAAACTTCCTCGCCAGCCAGAAATACTTTGCCTCCACCGAAGCTCCGCCCACAAATATACTGACAGAAAGTCTGAAAGGTGAAAACATGAATTCCACAATGTAAGTGGTTTTTTTGTAACTTCCCATGGTATAGTATGTAACTTGTTCTGTATGAATCCGTACAGCAAATAAGATTCTACTTGTGATGGCAGGACGCACAAGTCTGTTTAACACGTAAATGTTTCAAGGTGTAAGAGGTAAAACTACTTTGATCGAGTATGGCTAACGGCCTGAAGCTTCCTGCAGGGGAGAGACGTGCTTTTTATTCTTTAATAAGATTATGCGATTAACAAGCAGGATGTATTTATTTTTTGAATATTTTTTCTTCCAACTGACGACAACGGCAACAATATTTCCACTATAGTGTGTTTTTTTCACGATATTTAGCTTGAATACGTCGCCGCTTCACGAACAGCGGACTTTAAAACAGTGACGTTTGGAGGGGCATCTAACAGCAGTCGAGAAGAAGCAGAGTTTAATCAAGAAAGAAAGAAACGTACACTTTCTTCTTTTTATTTCTCACAGCAATCAGTGAAGTGTCGAGAGTGTATCCAAAGTCTTCTCTGAAGCTGCGTTAGCTCGATCTGCCAAGACACGTTGAAAAAAACGTTCCACTTTTTGCCCGGCCGTCCAATCACAGTGGAGGAAAGGGGCGGGACATGTAGCCTCCCCACAAACACGTGATGACACCGTGTTTCATTACAAGTACGCTGTGGTCTTATTATGTCGTTATGATACAGATTTATTGTTGGTACTGTCTGACTTCATATCTTCATATCTTCATTTCTGGAGCACTGGACCAAAAACGATGGGATTCTCTTTCTCGCCCACATAATCTCATTGACTCTCTCTCTCTCTCTATATACAGGACTGTCTCAGAAAATTAGAATATTGTGATGAAGTTCTTTATTTTCTGTAATGCAATTAAAAAAACAAAAATGTCATGCATTCTGGATTCATTACAAATCAACTGAAATATTGCAAGCCTTTTATTCTTTAATATTGCTGATTATGGCTTACAGCTTAAGAAAACTCAAATATCCTATCTCTAAATATTAGAATATCATGAAAAAGTATACTAGTAGGGTATTAAACAAATCACTTGAATTGTCTAATTAACTCGAAACACCTGCAAGGGTTTCCTGAGCCTTGACAAACACTCAGCTGTTATAAATCTTTTTTTTTACTTGGTCTGAGGAAATATTAAAATTTTATGAGATAGGATTTTAGAGTTTTCTTAAGCTGTAAGCCATAATCAGCAATATTAAAAGAATAAAAGGCTTGCAATATTTCAGTTGATTTGTAATGAATCCAGAATGCATGACATTTTTGTTTTTTAAATTGCATTACAGAAAATAAAGAACTTTATCACAATATTCTAATTTTCTGAGACAGTCCTGTATATATATATATAGATATTGTTTTTTTAATCTAATAAATATATAAATAACTATATATATGTATTTATATATAAATAAATACATATTTATGTATATTTATTTATATGTAAATATATATATATAAATATTTATATATAAATAGATGTATATATATGTTTTTTATATATAATATATATCTATATATATACATATATTTATATATATATAAATATATGTATATACAGGACTGTCTCAGAAAATTAGAATATTGTGATAAAGTTCTTTATTTTCTGTAATGCAATTAAAAAAACAAAAATGTCATGCATTCTGGATTCATTACAAATCAACTGAAATATTGCAAGCCTTTTATTCTTTTAATATTGCTGATTATGGCTTACAGCTTAAGAAAACTCAAATATCCTATCTCTAAATATTAGAATATCATGAAAAAGTATACTAGTAGGGTATTAAACAAATCACTTGAATCGTCTAATTAACTCGAAACACCTGGAAACACATTTTCAAATGTTTGATTTTGTTTTGCTGTTATAAATCTTTCTTTTAACTTGGTCTGAGGAAATATTCAAATTTTATGAGATAGGATTTTAGAGTTTTCTTAAGCTGTAAGCCATAATCAGCAATATTAAAAGAATAAAAGGCTTGCAATATTTCAGTTGATTTGTAATGAATCCAGAATGCATGACATTTTTGTTTTTTTAATTGCATTACAGAAAATAAAGAACTTTATCACAATATTCTAATTTTCTGAGACAGTCCTGTATATTAATCTGTATATATGTATATATATATATATATATATACAAATTATAAATATATAAATAGTTATATATACCTTCATTTCTGGAGCACTGGACCAAAAATGATGGGATTCTCTTTCTCGCCCACAAAATCTCATTGACTCTCTCACTCTCTCTCTCTCTCTCCAAATCAAAGCGATTCATCACAATACTTACTTAGAAACCTTGACGTTCTATCCTCCACGAGGCTTTCTTAATGTCTCACCTTGATATTAAGAATAACACAAATCAGAGTAAGCTTCTCTCTCCGCCACCTGGAATCACGATTGTGGTCGGACATCTTGAGAGGAAACATGGCAACAACCCCTCTCCTTTCCCACAACTGCTGGCTCTTCCCCAGATGGCCGGCTCCCCTCCAACTGGCTACTTTTTGTATTTGTATTTTATTTTCCTAAACGGCCCCGCCTCAGGCAGAGCGAGCCATCCCTTGTCGGCACGGAAGGAGAAAAAAAAGAAGTGGAACATTTGCTGTTTCCTAAACCCTCCCGGTGTGTGTGTGTGTGTGTGTGTGTGTGTGTGTGTGTGTGTGTGTGTGTGTGTGTGTGTGCAAAGCCCCAACTTGGCCTATTTCAGTTATTCCGTGGAACTGCCCAGCGAGAACAGGAGTGAGTCACACGTTGACCCCGTTCACCTGTTTCACTCCACTTGGTGATCTGGGAGGATAAATAATGAGGCAAATATTAAATATGCGACAGAATAAACCCTCGTACAGCGAGTTGTTCAGCTGGTGAACATTGTGTTAAATCAAATGATATTTATTCCGCTTTACCACCCTCAAAGTTCACAGGGCGCCACAGAGGGAGGAGCTTAGGGTGAAGTAGGGATGTTATATGAACCACTGTAACTTCCACACCTGTTGTTACATTTAATTTAGCTGTCGCTTTCATCCAAAGCGACTTCCAACACGCCGTATAGACAAAGTGTCAGAGACACATCGAGGCGGGCGAGTGGAGGACACACCTGCCACCTGGTCGAAACACACAAAGGTGTTTTAACCCCAAACCACGATACTGTCCTAAAACCTTACCGAGGAGTTCAGTCCACTAAACCTAACACAGTCGTTTTCTTCTGGAGCTTTAGTTTGAAAAGCCTGTATCAATGTAACAGCTTATATATATAAATATATACAGGACTGTCTCAGAAAATTAGAATATTGTGATGAAGTTCTTTATTTTCTGTAATGCAATTCAAAAAACAAAAATGTCATGCATTCTGGATTCATTACAAATCAACTGAAATATTGCAAGCTTTTTTTTTAATATTGCTGATTACAGCTTAAGAAAACTCAAATATCCTATCTCTAAATATTATGAATATAAACTAGTAACAAATCACTTGAATTGTCTAATTAACTGAAACACCTGCAAGGGTTTCCTGAGCCTTGACAAACACTCAGCTGTTATAAATCTTTTTTCTTGGTCTGAGGAAATATTAAAATTTTATGAGATTAGAGTTTTCTTTTTGAATTGCATTACAGAAAATAAAGAACTTTATCACAATATTCTAATTTTCTGAGACAGTCCTGTATATAAATAAATATACATAAATAAATAAATATGTTTGTATATATATACATGTATATATATATATATATATATATATGTATTTATTTATACAATATATATATATATATATTTATATATTTATTTATATGTGTATTGTTTGCATATAAATACATAAATATATATATATATATGTATTTATTTATACAATATATATTTATTTATATGTGTATTGTTTGCATATAAATACATAAATATATATTTTTTTATATAAATATTTATTTATATTATATATATAATATTACAATATATAATATTACAATATATACATATATAAAGAGAGACACAGAGAGAGAGAGAGAGAGAAAGACATTCAGCTTGTGTGTTGCGTCAATAAATGAACGAGGTGACATTTCGAAAACCGTTTTTTTTTTTTTTTTTACCAGAAGGTTGAGATGAGCGCGCTCCATTGTGTCGGGAACAGATCCTTCATCTCTCTCTCTCTCTCTCTCTCTCTCCCTCTCTCTCAATGTCAAACCTCCGTCTCTCTCCTTTAACCCTTTCATGCTTCAGGATGAAGAGTTCTTCTGACTCTCTGTACACAGAGCACACTCTGTGTTTGCCCTCGAGGCGTCACACACCCTCCTCCTCCTCCTCCTCCTCCTTCGTCTCTTTCAACCCTTCTGCTCTCGTTTCTTTAAAAAAAGCCTTTTAAAAAGAGGTGTTTTTTATTATTAAGACTTTCTCAGCCCCGATACCGACGGCCGAAGCTTCGGGCTTTTCATTAACAAGACGAATGCCTCGCTGAGCAGAAGTGACGCCTGTCATCGGGCCTCATTCTGGAGAGAATGATACGGCGCTATCTCGTTACCGTGACGACCGTAATAAAAGCGAGTTTGACCTCAAGCAGGAGTCATCGTGCTTTGTTGTTGTTGTTTTTTCCTCCGGTCCTCCGTTCATCTGTCCTTGTGAACCTGAAGTCTCGGGCGTAAAGGACCCGAGGAGAGCAACAATGATTGTTGAGGTCAAAGGTCACGGTGACCTCACGTCCCCCCCAGATTCTAGTGAAGGCGATATCTCAGGGAACGCCACGAACAGAGTTCTTGATATTTGGACTCAAGGATGGACCGATTTTCCCAATTTGGACGGTCGAAGGTCAAAGGTCAACCGGTCCTCGCCAACGTAACGTCTCTCCGGAACACGTTTCCTTCACTTAAAACGCGTCGCTGGGCCATAACTCAACGATAAATATGCTCATTGGGACAATTTGACAGGAAAGACTCGGATAAAATTACAGAAATAGATTTTAAAAAACACAACTGCTTGGCGGAGGCACAACACCAAGAGGCCGTAATTCTAACTGACCCCTAGATCTGACCTCCACAACCGGTGTGCATATACTTCTACACAACCAGAGGAGTTATGGCGGTGACTCTAACACTGTGAAGTCTGAGTCCTCATTCTAGTCCAGGCCTGACAAAAGATGCCCGACGTCCACCGAAAACAATACCCATAAAAAAAAACGCCTCGAGCCTCAGAGTGAAAAATGGGGTTCAAAGAATACGAATAAAACGAAAATCTGCAGCCGAGCAGAACCCGTTGCAGCCGGGAGAAGACGGGGGCGAGGCGGTGTCATGGTGGCGCTGCGCTGCATAATTCAGGGTTTAACCGCCGGTCCCCAGCTGCTACGCGGAGACACACAGCGAAACCACGAGCCGCCTCGCTGCCGCTCTGCGGCTGAGCTCCACTGCAGAAAATCATTCACGTGTTTTTATTATTTTTATTTGTTTAAGAAGCCTTCCTGTTTGGCAACGCCGCTCTCCGAAAACACACATTTTCCTTTTTTTTTTTTTTTAGGAAGGAGGAAAAATACAAAAATGTTCACATAGAGATGTTTGTTTCTTTAAAGCAAACACACACACACACACACACACACACACACACTAGAGGAGAGTGTTTTCAGAGCCCACGTCCATTTACCCCAAACACAGTTTTTCCGTGACTTATTGCGCCCTCCACCCGATCCGCGGGGAGAGTGTGTTCAGCATAACGCATCTGAATGCAACCCTGGAGGCCGCATCACACGGGGCCAATAGATGGAGTCTGACACGAGGGGGGGGGGGGGGGGGAGCAAAAAAAACACAAACCAGAAGTCTCGTCTGATGACATCATTCCCGTCACTTGAAATCTCAGTAATTCCTGAGCCTGCATATATTTCATTTTGAAGTGAATCGTTATTCGTCTTCATGCCACCGGGCTCACGGCGAGAAGACGTTTATATTCATATTCACGGAGGTCATGTGAGAGATAAGTAAAAAGCCGGCGGAGCGTCGAAGAGCTCGGCTTATTCCCCAAAATATTGTTCTTTGAGATAAAAAAAATCTGTAACTTCACGAGAAACTGTTGCACTCCTGCCTCAGGACACACCGGCAAAGAGCTTATTGATTGGCTGTGTGATAAGTGGGCGGAGTCATCGTGAGCTCACCCGGTGGTTTGTGGTCTGGCGTTATGAGGAGTTCATTGGTTTGTTTCTCAACCAATGAACAGACAACGTATACGTGTCTGGTAGCGTCAGATATCTGTCAATCATCTTGAAGCCCCGCCCTGAAGTACTAAACGATGACATCATGCTGTATAGAAGAAGACTTGAAACTAGAGACTGAAACATAAACTCATGTTTACAATGTTTACTGAGGGAATACATCAAGAGAAGTAGAGTCACTATATAGACTTCTATACAACCAGAGGAGTCGCCCCCTGGTGGTCAGGAGAGAGAATGCAGCTTTAACACATGGAGCATAGCCTTCTATACAACCAGAGGAGTCGCCCCCTGGTGGTCAGGAGAGAGAATGCAGCTTTAACACATGGAGCATAGCCTTCTATATAACCAGAGGAGTCGCCCCCTGGTGGTCAGGAGAGAGAATGCAGCTTTAACACATGGAGCATAGACTTCTATACAACCAGAGGAGTCGCCCCCTGGTGGTCAGGAGAGAGAATGCAGCTTTAACACATGAAGCATATACTTCTATACAACCAGAGGAGTCGCCCCCTGGTGGTCAGCAGAGAGAATGCAGCTTTAACACATGAAGCATAGACTTCTATACAACCAGAGGAGTCGCCCCCTGGTGGTCAGCAGAGAGAATGCAGCTTTAACACACGAAGCATAGACTTCTATACAACCAGAGGAGATGTTCATCCTCGTTTGTGTTTCAATGTAAATGAACATTTTAACATCGTGCTGCTTTGAAAAGCGAAACGTCAAACACGTTTCACAATGTTATTGAAGAAAAACGTCGAGAACATCTGTTAAGCCTCTTGTGGAATTACATGTTTTAAAGTTCACGTGATCATTAGAATAGAGTCTGGGCTCCCAGACTCTATTCTAGAGTCTTCATTGTTACTGTCTGTCGCTCTGTGAGCAGCAGGAACAGCTCGGTCTATTTTTAACCACCAACACCAAGCTTTTATTATTTCTTTCTTCAGCCGGGGAACACGGGAGAGTCCAATTAGCTGACAGGAAACCCACGAGAAAAACCCACGAGAAAAACCCAGGAGATGATGATGACCGCACGTCTCCCCTGCATGCGACACACTGCAGCAGGGGGGGGGATTATATTCAGATTGTCATAAATAATAAACACACAAAGTATCCCGCTCGCATTTTTCTTTTACTACATCGATCGACAGATAAACAGATAAACAGACAGACAGGTACTTTATTGATCCCCTAGTGGACATGTATTTCGCTGCAGCAGCATTAAAAGAAATACGCAATAAAATATGAAACATGAAATCAATAAAGGGAACTCAACTGATTTAAATACATCAGTGACTCAAAGAATAATGAACCTCCTCAAATGAAGATGAGAGGAACTCATTGAGAGAAGAAGAGAGGGAGGAAGGAGAGAGAGAGAGATGAGGAGCAGAGAGAGAGAGATGAGGAGCAGAGAGAGAGATGAGGAGCAGAGAGAGAGAGAGATGAGGAGCAGAGAGAGAGAGAGAGAGATGAGGAGCAGAGAGAGAGAGAGATGAGGAGCAGAGAGAGAGATGAGGAGCAGAGAGAGAGAGATGAGGAGCAGAGAGAGAGAGAGAGATGAGGAGCAGAGAGAGAGAGAGAGATGAGGAGCAGAGAGAGAGAGATGAGGAGCAGAGAGAGAGAGAGAGAGATGAGGAGCAGAGAGAGAGAGAGATGAGGAGCAGAGAGAGAGAGAGAGAGATGAGGAGCAGAGAGAGAGAGATGAGGAGCAGAGAGAGAGATGAGGAGCAGAGAGAGAGAGAGAGAGAGAGAGATGAGGAGCAGAGAGAGAGAGATGAGGAGCAGAGAGAGAGAGAGAGAGATGAGGAGCAGAGAGAGAGAGAGAGAGAAAGAGAGAGAGAGAGAGGAGCAGAGAGAGCAGAGAGAGAGAGATGAGGAGCAGAGAGAGAGAGATGAGGAGAGAGAGAGAGAGAGATGAGGAGCAGAGAGAGAGAGAGATGAGGAGCAGAGAGAGAGAGAGAGAGAGAGAGAGAGAGAGAGACGAGGAGAGAGACGAGGAGAGAGAGAGATGAGGAGAGAGAGAGAGAGAGACGAGAGAGAGAGAGAGAGAGATGAGGAGCAGAGAGAGAGAGGAGCAGAGAGAGAGAGAGAGAGAGAGAGAGAGAGAGAGAGATGAGGAGCAGAGAGAGAGAGAGAGAGAGAGAGAGAGAGAGAGAGAGAGAGAGAGATGAGGAGCAGAGAGAGAGAGAGAGATGAGGAGCAGAGAGAGAGAGAGATGAGGAGCAGAGAGAGAGAGAGAGAGAAAGATGAGGAGCAGAGAGAGAGAGAGAGATGAGGAGCAGAGAGAGAGAGAGATGAGGAATATGTTCACATTGAAGCGCCCACCAACATCCGGCTAACATAGCTTAGCACAGATGTTTCGGCACTCGCATCCCTTTAAAGAGGAGAGGGGACGATGTCGGGGAACAAGTCAAACCCAAGCGTGACCTTTGTGACCTTGAACAAAGTCAAAAGAGTCAAAGCTCCAGAATGCACCTCAACATCCTCACGTATCTCTTCCTCATCCTCTTCCTCCAAATTGAACATAATCCAGGCAGCAATCATGACAAGTTATTGTGGAAAAACAAATGAATAGTAAACAAAGACGAGGGGAAAATCTAATGTGTGTACGAGTTTGTTGATTGATGATTCGCCCGCCAGCTGCTGCTTTGATTTATTCATCTTTCTTTTTTGAGATATATAATAATGCTCTTCCTTCCCCTCGGCTTCTTATTTCTTTATTACAGCGACAATGCTCCTAAGCAGTGAACAGTTATTTAAGGACACATTCATAGGTGGTTGTGGTTTTGTTTACACTGAGATGTTTTGAGTTATTGATATCCGTGTTTTCTTAATTCTGAGACACAATCGCGTCTAAACTGATCATTAAAAGTTCATTCTGACTCGGGTTTCTCGTAGAAATCTGAATTGTGTGTGTGTAACACCCCAATCTTTTCTTTTTAGTCTGTAATTGTGTGTAACTATAGTTAGTGTGAAGCTGGCCATCATCATTCCCTTTTCCCCTAGAATTTCATTTCAGCTGTTTTTTTATTATGACTATAAATTTGTCAATAATTAGATTCACGCAAAAATAGACCACAGAAACTACAGCGATACTGTGAGATAAAGTATCTACGTATGTCCCTGTATGACCCCCTTATGACCCTGTATGATCTCTTATGACACCGTATGACCCCTTATGGACCCGTATGACCCCATATGACCCCTCATGATTCTTTATGACCCTGTATGACCCCTTATAACCCTGTATGGCCCCTTATGACCCCCTATGACCCTGTATGATCTCTTATGACCTTGCATGACCCCTTATGACCCCGTATGACCCCGTATCACCGGTAAGGGGTCTAGAGTACAAGATGAAGATGAATGGTCTCCTCCATGTGTCCTCACACGCGTACAAATCAAACCCACTTGCCTGGAGCGAGATGAAGCGTGATGCACGTGTCCGTGTGTCCGTGTGTGTGTGTGTGTGTGTGTGTGTGTGTGTCTGTGTGTGTGTGTGTGTGTGTGTGTGCGTGTGTGTGTGGGTGGGGGGGATCTCTGTCTTTGCAGACGACCACGAAACTGACTCATCTCCATGTAAGCAAGGCAAGGCCCCGGCATGCCGATTGCACACACACACACACACACAAACACACAGACATGCACACACACACACACACATAAACACACATCGATACACCCCGGGCGAGCATTAGTCACTCCGAAGCAGGAGAGCAGAGCCCCCCCCCCCCCCCCCCACGGCACTTCACATTTTTATTCACGAGATAAAAAGCAGTGAGTAACGTCAGACGACGGCGGCGGCGTGTGAGATGTGATCGTCCATCGAGCCGCTGCTGAGAGAGAAATGCGATAAAGACAAAAAAAAAAATAAAGGTTTGGGAGCAACAACAACAACAACAACAACAAAGAGATAAGCAAGCAGAATAATGTTGCTCTTGTTGTAGATGACAGCTTCATGTGGCGGGCCATGGAGAGTCGGTGCAAAGATATCCCGACCGGTGTATATATGTATATATATGTATATATATATATATAAATTATATATATATATATAAATTATATATATGTATATTTATAATAAAATATATATATATAAAATATAAATATGTATGTATATATAGAAATATATAAAAAAATATAAATATATATATTTATATATATATATATATAAATTACATATATATATTTATATAATAAAATATATACAGTATATGCATATATATGCATATATAGAAAAAATATAAATATATATATTCATACATACATATATGTAAATATATATATATATATATAATATAGATATATTTAAGTATATAAATGTAATAGAAAATAATTACAATAAAATAATATATATATATATATATTATATGAATATATATATGTAATGATGTGCATATATATTCAAATATACATGAAATATAAATATATATATAAATAATAAATGTGGGTAATAATGATGTGAATCAAACAACATTCATGAAGGGCCTTTTGATATGAGCAACGTTCCTCTTCATTAAACATCATAGTGTCCAGTAGAGATGTTGTTCCGTCGATGTGATGTTGCTGAAAGTTAAGGCTGCATAAGACGTAAACGTGTGCTGCGGCCTAATATAGCAAAGCCTCATTCATAATGCAGCGTGACTCATCATTAGTCCGGGCCTCTCTCAAGCCGGCTGCTGTTATTTGGCCTACATTATTCAGCAGCATCCAAAGAGCGACGTGTTGATTGAAAGAAGTAAAGCTCCAAGTTTATCCACAACACAAGATCTTTTTTTGTGCCTTGTACCTGCGATCCAAATGAAAAGCTGCCTCGGCGCAGACGTGTTAATGTCGGCGATGACGGCACGTCAGCGTGACCCCGCCGCCGCCGGCCCCGCGCCGCGAGGTTCGTCCTCGGCGAGTCCTTTGTGCGCTGGAACAGGATCATTCGTCTGTCGTCTCATCTCATCGCCAGGTATTTTTAGACAGACGGTGGACCGGACCGAAGCTCTGATAGCTACTGAGGGATTACGGAAACAAGAAATTACAATGAATCAATAATGGATTGATTCTTTTGTCGGGGACAAAGACGTCAGGATGACTGTTTTTCCTACAGCCCAAATAAGAAAGTGCTAAACAAAACATCTGCACATGTCGGGTTATTTTACACCGCAGACTAATTTCAGCTTTGACAAAAACCAGCTCCAACGTCTCTCGTCTGAGAGTCGCGAGAGCAAAAAAACAAACTGGAGATGACCACATCTTTCCCAACGTGAGCCCCAAACCTCCCCGTGGTGCTTTCCAGCGCTCCGACCTCTTCAAAATAAGAGTAATGTGCTGTGTGTAGATCAAATAAACCTCATGCTTATTTAGACAATAAGAGCACGTGGGTGTGGGGGGGGGGGGGCTTGCAAGATAATTCACATCCAGACGTTACATTAACGTTTTATTAACTTTCCTCTTAAACAGCTGCACAGTGTTCTGTAATGTGTCCAGGGCTTTTATTGTGAAAGGTAAGAACCTTTTGTGAAGATCAAAAGGAGGAATAATAATAATAATATAATGTAATTTCATTGTCGTTTAATTGACTTTCCTCTTAAAAACAGCTGCACAGTGTTCTGTAATGTGTCCGGGGCTTTTATTGTGAAAGGTAAGAACCTTTGGTTACGCTCAAAAGTCCAAAGTGCTTCCTGCTGTCCAGGAAACCAGAGTTACCTGAAGAGGAAACTCGGCACGTGCACCTGGTGGCGTTCAGAAAGCCGGGTCGTCACACCGTGGAACAGAGCGACTCGTGAAGTGCAGGCACGGCCGATCAAGTTCACCCGAGGATGCTGCGGACGCACACACGTGTGTGTGTGTGTGTGTGTGTGTGTGTGTGTGTGTGTGTGTGTGTGTGTGTGTGTGTGTGTGAGGGAAGGGGGAAAAGAAGCCGAAACTTGATGTGCGCCATCTTTGAAACGCACACCTCTAATCCTCTTATTCAACATGTTTGACCTCACACCTCCAATTACATAAAGTTTACTTCAGATATAAATACATATATTGACCTCTGTGTAAACTGCCATCGTTCTATATAATATCGATCTATATTTCATTTCACGTCCGCCGCCACTTCTCTTCTAAACACGCAACAGCAGCTGCTGGTTTTTTTATAGCGTGGAGATGTTCGTAATGCGGGCGGAGAAACCCGACAAGCGCAATTAGCAACACAATCTACACCTTCTGTGATGGAAGAACTGAAGCTCGGGTCGCCGGGGGCCGGTTTGAACGTAACACCGAGGCTTTCATCCCCGAGTGGGTTTTAGTAACCGTGTAACGGTGTTTGCCCGCTTGCCTGTTAGTCGGTCAGCGGAGAGGGCGAGTTGCCACGACGACAGGTCTACCGGCGAAATGCTCGGTCATTTCTTGTGTGAGATGCGATCGACCGACGAGCCGCTGCTGCTTTATGACAGGCCGAGAAAGAAATGCGAGAGAGAAAATATAAAAATTAGGGTTTGGGAGCAACAACAACAACGAAAACAACAACAACAAAGAGATAAGCAAGCAGAATAATGTTGCTCTTGTTGTAGATGAGAGCTTCATGTGGCGGGCCATGGAGAGTCGGTGCAAAGATATCCCGACCGGCGTATATATAAATATATATATATATATCTACATATATATATATATCTACATACATATATATATATATATGTAGATATACATATATATATATATCTACATATATATATATATATAATATATATATATGCTGAAGCCCCCTTTAAATAGGCCTAAGGACGCCCCTGGACACTAATATCCAAACCCTCTAAATGTCCCGCTCGCCTGTAATTGCTCATTAGAGGATGCTGAGCTGCGATTGGATAATCTTTAATTGGGGGGCGGGTCCCGAAGCCCTTTCACTCTTTCTCTTCGTCTTGCTCGAACCGAGAGGTTTGGGACGGCGGCTCGGCTCCTCGAGTCCCGCCCCCTTAACGAAGGTGACTGGAGTCGCGGTACCGTGTGTGTGGCGGCCGCGCGGCGGGCCGACCGGCCTTCACCGGCCCGATTAATGGATTAACCGGACCGACGAGCGGAGACACATTTCATCCTCGTGGAATTCCACTCTGTTTTCTGTTGTTGTTTTCTTTTCCCCGTTGCTCCGGTTACTTCCGAGGGGGGAAATATTTCATGATCGGTGAGGTATGACGGCTCATCGATGGATACATTACGGACAACTGAAAACTGGGCATTCTTTACTCGGAACCAGCAGTCGTCATTATTCTGTCATTTCCACAAAATTACTTTTTATGAAGAAGAAAAAGAAGAAGAAAAAAACTGGCTGCATCGGTGGAAAAATAAGAGGAGGAAGAATGTTCCTCTTCAAACTGTTAAAGTTCAACCTTTTAGTTTTTTTGGAGGCAACAATGTGCTGATACAACGTTTAAAATCCCCCCCCCCCCCCCCACACACACACACACCCCCCTCTGTGATTTCTCTTATCTGGACTGTTTATATCTGTCCTCAGGACTGTGAGGACATTCACAGTTTGATTGACATCTACCTCTCTCTCTCTCTCTCTCTCTCTCTCTTTCTCTCTTTCTCGGGTAAGGGTTCTCGGCCCCCGTTCTTTGAGACACCTTTATAGGTTCTTTGAAGAACTCTTTAAGAGAATGGTTCTTTAAAGAACCCTGGTTTGAAAGGTTCTTTGTGGAACCATAAATGGTGCCTTAAAGGACCATTTTTAAAAGGTTCTTTGAGACACCTTTATAGGTTCTTTAAAGAACTATATAAGGACATGGTTCTTTAAAGAACTCTGGTTTTAAAGGTTATTTGAGGAACCAGAAATGGTGCCTTGAAAAAACATTTTTTAAGGTTCTTTAAGACACATTTATAGGTTCTTTGAAGAACTCTTCAAGGAAATGGTTCTTTAAAGAACCCTGGTTTGAAAGGTTCTGTGTGGAACCAGAAATGGTTCTTCTATGGCATCGCTCTGAAGAACCATTTTCAGTTCCAGATGGCGCCTCCATGTCTGTGTTTAGTCCGGCTTCGGTTCTGTTGTACGAATGTGTCCTCTGAACCCGAGGGTACCCTCTACAAGAAAACCTGAATCACTGAGGCACACTGGTGTTTTCATTGTGTACAGTACGGAGTATTGTCAACAATAACAACAACAACAACAACAACAACAGAAGCCTTTATGTTACAGGAGGGGCTAGAACTCCACATCGCGCTCGCCATAAGCCACATTATGTAAGCGAGTATAAGTGTGAGGTATATCCAGAGGGGCTGGCGGCGTGCCGCCGCCGCCGTTTGTGTGCGATCGGTTGTGTGTGTGTGTGTGTGTGTGGGCAGGTGTTGAAAATAACTTTTGTGCGAAGAGTTCCTCCGAGGGAGTAAACACACAGCGCAATAACTTATATGCTGATGCGGTGGTAATGTGCTGAGTCTTTGGAGTCTTTATTTACCGACGGTCGTGTCTGTCGGTGCATTTCATCAAAACACTGCAAAGTAATATTTGACAGAATTCTCATGACACCAGCAGTTAAGAGAGCGTTCGTGGATTAGAAGGAAATGCTGAGAAGTTTAATAAATATATATATATATATAATTATTTTGTGGGTTCTTGTGATCCCATCTGTACTTTCCACATCCCTCCACACGTGTGAGGCCATGAAACGCTCGGCTGTTGATGTTTTGTCTCTGAAATCATATTCGGCCCGCGACAGTTCAGCCTCCTCCTTCCTCCCTTGAAGATCGATCGTCAATAAGCATGCGCACGTTTTATAATTTCAAGAGTTGAACACAAGGTTTCTCCTTTCATTCCAGGCACTGTTGCACCCTCACGTTTCCACGACACACACTTGGTCCACATCCGGACTGCGATTGGCTAAAAAAAAAAAGAAGAACAAAATTCTGCTCAATTCACAGGTGAGAGCAGAAGAAGACCCCCCCCCCTCCCCACACACACACACACACCCACACACACAGACACACACCTCTGTTTCATTCACACACATCACTCTACAGGGTGAAGCGGGAACATCCAAGTCAGTGTTAGAATCGTTTCTACGTGTGTTATTACATAAGTTATTACTTGTGTTATTACATAAGTTATTACTTGTGTTATTCCATAAGTTATTACTTGTGTTATTACATAAGTTATTACTTGCTTGGCTGATATTTGGGAGAATGACATGAAAGTCACCGCGACAACAGAGACAAAACGAGGAAGACTAGGAACACAAAATACAATCAATCACCTTCTGATCCAAGTGCAGTCAAGATTGCCTTTCAATGGAGTGTGAACTCTGCAGCAAAACAACAACAACAACGTCCTACTCTTCCCACACCTTTACAGCAGGTTGACCTGGTGTCTCCTCATAATAACACCTGTACCTGTGAACGAGGACGTGTCAGTGATGCAGCATAAACATTGACTCATCCTCGTCTATCACTGTATTTTACGCACGCGGCACCATTCCTTCATCTATAGGAGAGGGGGGGGGAGGATGGGGGGGGGGGGGAGTTACGAAATGAGCTGGTTGCGCAGAGTGGGCACGAGACCCCCCAGCTGTTCTCACCCTCACTGTCACACACACGAGCGGGCCACATACCTGTTTGGAAGAGGTCCGCGTCCCGGAGGTCCTCTGAGCCCGGAGATAATCACATAAGTCCTCTTGAGTGGAAAACAAAACACACACACAAAGAACTTTGTGCACGAAGTCCAAGCGGAAGTCCACCCCCCCCCCCCCCCCCTCCCCCACATCCAATGAGTTTCCACAACAGAGTCGTTTTTGCTATAGCTTTCCATCTGCGTCCGCGTAAAGGGATGGTGTCATTCTTTTTTGAGGTGGTTTAAATGAAGCTTTGGGGGGGGGGGGGGTCAACCCTCCTATTTTTTAAATAAAACTCTTGATGTTTCCTGTGCTTATAGCTCTCATATTACTGGGTCAACCACACGAGGCTGTTGTGCGTGCGCGTGCATGTGGATGTGCGTGTGTGTGTGTGTGTGTGTGTGTGTGTGTGTGTGTGTGTGTGTGTGTGTGTGTGTGTGTGTGTGTGTGTGTGTGGAGGTCACATAAATAATTCTAGCCCTGGTTTTGATCTGATGGTGTCTTTGAGCTCGTGTAAGAGTCGGATCAGTCACGCGAGCATGTTATCTGTCTCAGGCCTTTTTTCTTTCTCCTGTATTGGAGTCCAACGTTTCACTGGCAGCGCACGAGACGAGTTATTAATATCTTTAGTTTGCTCTCTCCGAGGAAGTTACTCCAACATTCTTCCACAATGTGGTCAGAGGACGACTGAATTGTGGCCGCGTGAGCACGGCCTTCAGTTCCTGTCTCTGAAAGAAGAACACAACCCAAACCCAGCGCAGAACTCTACATGAAAGTGCAAAGTATTATATTTTAAAGTTATTGCATGACAGCAACAACCCATCACCCTGTTTACTCTTCCCTGTTGTTGACGGATGGAACTCATAAAGTGCGAATGCATATGTCCGATCGCTCAACGCATCATGCCGAATATTGATCATAATTAATCGGGGAGAACTTCCTTCAGAGATGGAGAGAATGAACCAAGCCAATCGGTGACCCCGCGTGAGTGTGTGTGTTTGTGCGTAAGGATGTGTGTGTGTGTGTGTGTGTGTGTGTGTGTGTTGGGAGTCTGAGGCGCGTGCGTAAAAAACACCTGCTGTTGGGCATACGGTATCTTTACGGGGCGTTTTCTTTCTTTCTTTTTTTCAAGAAAACAAATAAATAAAAAAGTCGGGATTCGAACCTCTGCTCGTGATATCACACGTCAGTCTGAATGGATTTGGAGTTCGTGCTGTTTTTCCTGCCTATGTCTGTGCCGTTCCCTTTACTGGGGCTCTTGTCCAGCCCGCACAGCGACTCCGTCACCCCCTCCTCCATCTCCATGTACTCCGCCTTGTCGCCCATCGAGGAGCCCGACGGCGAGCCTTTAAACTTCCGTAAAAAGTCCGGGAAGTACGGGCATCCCGGCGGCATGCTCTCCACCGCCGCCGCCTGCTGGTCCTCGTTGTCGGTCTCCCGGTGGTAAAAGTAGTTGAAGTTGGACACGATGACCGGCACCGGGAGCGCGATGGTCAACACGCCCGCGATGGCGCACAGCGAGCCCACGATCTTCCCCCCCACGGTGATGGGCTTCATGTCGCCGTAGCCCACCGTCGTCATGGTGACCACGGCCCACCAGAAGGCGTCCGGGATGCTCGTGAACTGCGAACTGGGTTCGTCCGCCTCGGCGAAGTACACCGCGCTGGAGAACAGGATGACGCCGATGACGAGGAAGAAGATGAGGAGGGCCAACTCCCGCAAGCTGGCGCGCAACGTCTGGCCCAAAATCTGGAGACCCTTGGAGTGGCGCGACAGTTTGAAGATGCGGAACACGCGCACCAGCCGGACTATTCTCAGGATGGCGATCGCCTGCTGCCCGTTGTCCTGGTGCTGCGCCAGGTCCGTGCCCAGCGTGATGAAGTAAGGCAAAATGGAAATAACGTCTATCGAGTTCATAATGTTTTTAAAGAACACCCTCTTGCTGGGACACGCGTAAAAGCGCACCAGGAACTCAAAGGAGAACCAGATGATGCACACCGTCTCCACGATGAAGAACGGGTCGTTGAACGGAGTGAACCCGTGGTCCGGCTCCGTGGAGTTGACGCGCGGCTGCAGGTACTCCTTCTCGTCCCGGAACTCCGGCAGCGTCTCCATGCAAAAGATGACGATGGAGATCACGATGACCAGCACGGAGACCACCGCGATCCCCCTGGCGGGACTCGAGCTCTCCGGGTACTCGAACAGCAGCCAGATCTGGCGCTTGAACTCGTCCTCCGGCAGAGGCTTCTCCTCCTCCTTCACGAAGCCCTCGTCCTCTCGGAACTTGAGTATCGCGTCGTCGCCGAGCTCGTAGAACTTCACCTCCTCGGTGAAGATGTCGAAGGGCACGTTCGCGGGTCTTTTCAAGCGCCCGCCCGACTGGTAGTAGTAGAGTATGGCGTCGAAGCTCGGCCGGTTCCGGTCGAAGAAGTACTCGTTCCTCAGCGGGTCGAAGTACCTGATCCGCTTGTCCGGGTCCCCCAGCAGGGTGTCCGGGAACTGCGCGAGAGTCTTGAACTGAGTTTCAAACTTCAGGCCCGACACGTTGATGACGACCCGCTCGCAGCAGCCCCACTCGCTGTCCACGTTCTCGTACCCGGAGTGCGGCCGCCGGTCCGTGAGCGACACGGTCTCCTCCTCATCATCCATGTTACACAGAAAACTCGACCTCTTGCTTCCCCGGTCCTCCTCCTCCTCCGGCCTCTCGTCCTCCTCAGCCTCCTCCTCTTTCTCCTCCTCCTCCTCCTCCTCTGCCTCCTCCTCTCCCTCTGCCTCCTCCTCTATCATCATGTCCTCCTCGGATCCGAGCAGCGCCAGCTCGGAGTGGCGCAGGTCACCGCCGAGAGTCGTGCGGCTGCGTCTCCAGCGTCCGACGCCGCGCTCCTTTTTCCGCTCTCTGAGAACTCTGTGCTGCTCCTGCTGCTGCTGCGAGGAGGAGGAGGAGGAGGGGCACGAAGCGGTAACGCCGCTGCTGATGTTGGTGTTCGCGGAGGAGGAGGAGGCGGCGCGAGACTGATGCTGGCGGTTGTTAAGGAGATGAGCGCTGGAGGAGGTGCAGGTGGAACCCGCTACGCCGCCGCCTCCTCCTCCTACTCCTCCTCCTCCTCCTCCGCCGTCTCCTCCTTCCGCACCGGACTCACCTTCTCGCGACTGGGCATACCCGAAAGGCAGGTGACTGTTGCACCCGCCGTCCGCCCCCACCATGGCAAACTCCATCTGTATATATATATTTTTATTGTGTTGAGTCAATGAGCGGCGCGGGGGTCCGCGTGGACGCGCGCCAGAGGACTACAAGTTGCAGCGGCGCAGGGGAGAGAGAGAGAGAGAGAGAGAGAGAGAGAGAGAGAGAGAGAGAGAGAGAGAGAGAGAGAGAGAGAGAGAGAGAGAGACACAGAGAGAGAGAGAGAGAAATGAGGCATGAACCGGTTCGACCAATCCGGTGTGAAGGACGAGGTCGTCAGAACAACACAACACACGTCAATTAGGTCCACGCAGAGAGCGGTCCACGTGGCGACCCGCACGTGACGGCAGACGTGGAGCAGCAGCCGCGTGTTCCCGTCGAGGCTCCGCGGGCCTCCGATGTGTCATGACATCATTATCATACAAAAATAAACAAAAATAACAAACAACAACTTTGCCGGTGGCACGCAGCCTGTCACGCGCCCGGTTTGAAACGTGCTATTTGCCGAGCTTCATAAATCACCGAGTCAACAAGCGACGACCGAGCCGGTGTCCGCCCGCGTTCCCCCGGTGCCCATCAGGTGGTTACGCGGCTCCTCCAGCGGCCGCCGCCGGCGCCCGAATGCGTCTTTTGTGATCCTCCGCGGTCTCTCCCGGTTGCCATTTTATGTCATGACATCTTTATAGAAGAAGAAGAAAGAGAAGGAGAGAAAAAAAAAGACAAATCCTCAAAACAATCCGTGCTGCTGTATTCTGGAGCTCCGATGAAGACGAGACTTTATTCCGCTGCGAGAGAAAGACAAGAGGAGACCGCAGCAGCACGTTGAGGCAGCAAAGAGACATCAATACAGATAATAGATCTATATAACATATCTATATATTCATATGGATGTCCGAATATACGCATCTTTTGCCATACAAGTGCGGTAAAACCACATTTGCATATTATTATTGTTGTTATTATTGAGTAACCGGTGGCATGGCAGACATTTATGTTTAGACATTACGCATGACACAGAGCCTCCCCCCCCCTCCTTCATTCTGACATTCATGTATACTTACATGTGGAAAGGGGCCTCAGCCCCCCCCCCCCCTCCCCTAAAAAGAAATCTTCTCCAGGAAGAGGAGGAGGAGGAAGAGGAGGAAGAGGAGGAGGGGTGCTAGGCTAGGTGAGGATGCAGTTCTTCCCTCCTGCCCAAATTCCCGTCTTGATTTCGGGGAGGGGTGTGGGGGGGGTATCGAAAATCCCTTGTATCCAACCAGCGGGCACATCATCCACTATATCCATCCGTACTCTGACGCACTCCCGAGAAGCACACTTTTTCTTCTTCTTTTTTCTTCTTCTTCTTCTTTTTTTTTTTTAGGGGCTGCGGTCTCGACGTCTCGCCTCCAATTCAACAGGATCTATCTCCACTTCAGCCCCCGCGGCTGCTGCATCGCTCCTGGTTCACTGGCTGCAGTTCCCATTCAAGAAGAAGAAGAAGGAGGAGGAGGAGAAAAAAAGAAAAAGAAAAAAGCCAAACAGAAGCAGGTGCGCGAGCGGCGCGTTTACAGGGCGACACCGACGGCTCCGCGCGGTAAAAGTTTAGCCTGACGCGGCCGAGGGGCATCGGCCCCGCGGGGGAGTCTGAGCATCGCACATCTGTCCGCCCGCCTCGCCGCTGGAGCCCCTCTACCTGTACTCCGGTATCGCTCCTATTGTGTCTGCGCGCGCGCGTGCGTCCGTGCATGTGTGTGTGTGTGATGGTGGTGATGGTGATGAGGATGAGGGAGAGCAGCGGGGAGACAGTCGTCGGTGCTCGGTCCTCCCCCAGTGGACGCAGCCGGTCACTGCGCGCACCGTGACTGCAGTCTCACACCCGAGCCTGCTCTGCCCTTCATCACCACTGCTGGGTGGCAACCGGTGTCCTTAACCCCCCCCCCCCCCCACACACACACACACACACACACACACACGCACACACACACACACACACACACACACACTGCTGCACTTTTCAGTTCCAGTCCATCCTCCCGAAACCGTTGCACTCTTTGTTTTATACCTTTTAGAAATTATTCGAGAAGAAGATGCCTGAAACATGCACCTTTAAAAAAAGATACTTGATTCTTAAAGTACCCCCCTCCCCCCTCCCCATCCTTCCTTCCCCAAGAAAAAAAGAGACGTTTAGACATTCAAGCATCACCTGCACATCTGCAATTCCCCCTGCAGGAAACAGGACCGCTGCGCATGATGCAAGTGTTTACTTTCACTCCTTTGATATTTGAACGGTAAACACTCAAAGCACTAAAAAATCTGTGTATGCCGACCATTTTATTGGAGGGAGTTTATCTGTTTGTTGTCTTTTCACTGAAGTCCCAGAAGGGTTTAGTCAATGAAGAAGGAAAAACCTGCTGCTCAGACAGCGTTATAAGGTCTTACACGTCGGAAACAACACACACATTAAGGCTCCCTCTTGTGGCTTAAAAGTGTATTGCAGACTTAGAAAATAACGACGGATAAAAGAATAAAATATATTTTTGGAACGCTAATATCGCCATCCTCGGGTTCCTGTTTAGCGACAGCAGTTTGAGGTCAGACACCTGCAGTCTGTGTCATTTGAACCACATAATGTTAGCACGCAAAATTATTGACGGTACTACGGCGGTGGATGTCACAAAAGAAACTCTCTGAGCTCTTTATCTTTCACTCAACGGAGGCCTGGACTAATTGGACTGCGCTCAGTAATTAGTCAAACAATGCAAACATGAAAAAGCAAAGATGTATGCATCGCTGTCCGTGGGCACTGAAAACCCTGCAGACGAGCCACAGGATTGGATATCGTGGCTCATTGATGTGGCCACTCGCTTATACAGTCGGTTCCTGCCTCCGTCTCGTGGGAATAATATCATTTAACCAAAGGGAAGGTTGTGTTACGCAATAAGCAATATGGTGATTAGAGACGTGAAGCAGCCACAGCCTTTTGTGAGATGTGTGGCAATTTAAAAGGGCAACATGTTAACATACAGTGTCCTGTAATGTGACATTCGCTCCATCGTTTGTCTTTTTTAAGCTTGAAAAGTAAAAGCCGGATTAAATGGTGGAGCCAGCGTGGGGGAGGTAACTAGCCAGCAGGGTGGAGTTAACTAGCCAGCATGGTTGAGTTAACTAACCAGTGTCGAGGAGTTAACTAGCCAGCAGGGTGGAGTTAACTAGCCAGTGTCCAGGAGTTAACTAGCCAGCAGGGTGGAGTTAACTAGCCAGCAGGGTGGAGTTAACAAGCCAGCGTGGGGGAGTTAACTAGCCAGTGTCAAGGAGTTAACTAGCCAGTGTCGAGGAGTTAACTAGCCAGTGTCGAGGAGTTAACTAGCCAGCAGGGTGGAGTTAACTAGCCAGCGTGGGGGAGTTAACTAGCCAGTGTCGAGGAGTTAACTAGCCAGCAGGGTGGAGTTAACTAGCCAGCGTGGGGGAGTTAACTAGCCAGTGTCAAGGAGTTAACTAGCCAGTGTCGAGGAGTTAACTAGCCAGCAGGGTGGAGTTAACAAGCCAGCGTGGGGGAGTTAACTAGCCAGTGTCAAGGAGTTAACTAGCCAGTGTCGAGGAGTTAACTAGCCAGCAGGGTGGAGTTAACTAGCCAGTGTCGAGGAGTTAACTAGCCAGTGTCAAGGAGTTAACTAGCCAGTGTCAAGGAGTTAACTAGCCAGTGTCAAGGAGTTAACTAGCCAGTGTCGAGGAGTTAACTAGCCAGCAGGGTGGAGTTAACTAGCCAGCGTGGGGGAGTTAACAAGCCAGCGTGGGGGAGTTAACGAGCCAGTCTCGTGGAGTTAACTAGCCAGCATGGTTGAGTTAACTAGCCAGTGTCGAGGAGTTAACTAGCCAGTGTCAAGGAGTTAACTAGCCAGTGTCGAGGAGTTAACTAGCCAGCATAGTGGAGTCAACTAGCCAGTGTCGAGGAGTTAACTAGCCAGCAGGGTGGAGTTAACTAGCCAGTGTCAAGGAGTTAACTAGCCAGCAGGGTGGAGTTAACTAGCCAGCATGGGGGAGTTAACTAGCCAGTGTCAAGGAGTTAACTAGCCAGTGTCGAGGAGTTAACTAGCCAGCAGGGTGGAGTTAACTAGCCAGCATGGGGGAGTTAACTAGCCAGTGTTGTGGAGTTAACTAGCCAGCATGGTTGAGTTAACTAGCCAGTCTTGTGGAGTTAACTAGCCAGCAAGGTGGAGTTAACTAGCCAGCATTGGGGAGTCAACTAGCCAGTGTGGTTGAGTTAACTAGCCAGCGTGGGGGAGTTAACTAGCCAGCGTGGGGGAGTTAACTAGCCAGTGTGGTTGAGTTAACTAGCCAGTGTGGTTGAGTTAACTAGCCAGCGTGGTTGAGTTAACTAGCCAGCATAGTGGAGTTAACTAGCTTGCAGAGTGGAGTTAACTAGCCAGCGTTGGTGAGTTCGCTAGCTAACTAGCCTGTCGTCTGCTAGCTAGCTAGCTTGTTGATTCCACCACGCTTTCATGCTCCGCCAAATGTAATATCAACACAAACAAAACACCTCACCACAGTTGCTGTAAGTCGGTTTCGTTACAGGAAGTACGGGACACGTGAAAATGGCCGCCACTCTGACCGTCCTGCTACTTCCTGTTCCCGTGTTGCGTCACTTCCCTCCTGAGCGTGAACGTTTTTGCCGGAGATGTTCCGGCGAGTTCAGCAGCTCCTCGTGAACTCGCCTCCAGATGTTTGTGCTGCTGCTCTTTCCCTGAGCATTAATAGCGCACATTTAAAAACATTTACATTTGAAGCCAGACATGTCAGCACCTGGCGAGGAGCTGCTGACTCGCTGTCGTCCCTCCACCGCTCTCTCGCCACCTCACATCGCTGGGCGATTAAACATCTCGTGTATCTGGCAACCCTGAGATCGGTCGACCAATGACTGCTCTCTATACCGTCAGAGCGCGCGCAGGAAGTTGGAACGTAAGGGAGATACCATTTCCAAAACTCGTAAGGGGTAAATACTAGTTTGTGAAAGACCCAGAGAAACACAAATATCCGACGAAGCTAAATCCCGGACGTTTTTGGAATCCCTGCCGGACGCATTTTTTAGGTCTCAAAAAGAGGACATATCCGGGGAAAAGAGGACGTCTAGGTAATATCACCGCTGGGACACACACACACACACACACACACATCTGCAGCCGAAGGCCCAATTCAGTCCATTTGGTTCCGGCTCTCCGTCTCTAACTGTAATGAGAACATCCCGATGAGCCGACGCTCCTCTGAGGAATCCCCGTCATTCCCTCGGGCGCATCTCAAGTCTTCACTTGTAACAATCTTTTCGGGATATTTCTGGACCCCTGTGCTTCTTTTTCATGAACTCGTGAAATAAACAGTCCTGCTGACAGTGCGAGAACAACACCCAATTAAATCCAAGAGCACATCTTCCGTCCGTACTTTACCGGCAGCGTTAGCGGAGCACTTGTTTTTCCCGTCCGCACGCGTCACGCACTTCAACCGCCAGGGGGAGCGGCGAGGTCGCCGATGGTGAGAGGTGTCGTGAGCACGGAGGGGGCCACAGGTGATCAGAGACCTGGTGCGCTGTGGACTGATGGCAAACCTCGCTTTCAGAGTGAATTAGGAACAATGTGAAAAGAAACAAAAAGAGTTTTTTCTTCCTGTCGTTCAAGTTGAGAAGAAGAAAAAACTGATTTTGGAGACTTACTGTACATGCAAGAGGGGATGATGCAATCATGACCTCGTCCTCGTATCACTATCAATGGCGTAACGCATGAGAAAAGTAATCCGGCGGAGCAATTTGCTGAGTGTCCTGATGCCGTAATGAATCTGTCCCGCGCTAAAATAACATATTACAGATAATAAATCCATCCGATTTAAAGGCTAAATCGTCTCTACAGGTGGGCTCCAGGACGCCGTGACATCACTGTCGGGGGGCGTGGTCTCACGACTGGCGCCTGAAAATGACTTTTGCCGTACGACTGAACCGCTTTCTTCATTACGCTTCGCAAAACTATACTTATGTGCGGTTATGTTTAATATAAAAGATCAAGTTCTTTTCTCATTTCACACGGGAGGCAAACAGCGGTCCTGTGTTTGAAGTCATCCACCCGACCTCCTCACAATGTGTTCAGATGGAAGATTCAGATTTTATTAAGATGAAACACATTTTAATGGACTTTTAAAATCAGTACTTTCTTTTTAAAACATGGCTAAAATAACACAGTTCAAAAGAGCATATCGCAAAAAGGTAATCTTTTCACGAATAGTCCTTTGATTACTCACATTAAAGCAATTATTAGTTCATCTGAAAATGTATGTTTACATATGCAAATTAGGCATTGTCTAATGGTGAATGTAGGAGCAATCTACAGACGTGAAGAGCAAAATTAACACCCTATCAGGGGCGTGGCCTCACACTTAGGGGCGTGGCCTCAAGCTCAGGGGCGTGGCCTCACGCTCAGGGCCTTGCCGGGAGTCGGGAGCAAGGTGTGACTGTGGATGAGGTGCGCCCTGTTATTGCAGTGTTCACAGGGTGTGGAGAGGAAGGACAATATATATATATATATATATATATATATATATATATATATATATATATATATATATATATATATATTATCCATCCATAACGCTTAGCGTCATTCGGGTCGCGAGGCGCTGGAGCTGACATTGGGCGAAGGCAGGGTTCAACCTGGACAGGTCGCCAGTCCATCTCAGGGCTATATATATATATATATATAAAAGCTAAAAATCAATGACCTGTGACTCAAAATGGTGCACGATGGACGCCTCTATGTGAGCGTCACATAAAGCTTGTTTGAGCTCCCCCGCCCGATGAGGAGCTTTTGTTTTACGGCAGTGCTCAGAGTCACGAGGCAGAACATCCCGCTGGCACCGAGGCCTTCGCCTCGTCCGTCACGCTTTACGGCGACTCCCGGCGGACCTTAATGTGACTTTGAAACATTACAAAAAGTCCCACCCCGCCATTTCCAGATCCCAGGCTCACTGTGATTAAGGTGTTTCTATAATTAACGTGTTCTTTTGCCCCGTCGTTCGCTTCATAAATACATTTTAATGCGCGCTCATTTGAAGAGGAATTACCTGCTGCTGTAATCAGAAAAGTGACAAATGACGCTGTGAATGAGAAATGAATCAGGGATGACATCGGGGCGGCGATAGAGGGCGAGGGGGCACGCTCTGAAGGAGGGTCTTTGTTCGGGGGCGGAGCCAGATGATGGATGCTGGATGCTGGATGCCTGATGCTGGATGCTGGATGCTGGATGCTGAATGCCGGATTCAGCATCCCAGTTCCTCCGTTGTCCTGTGAGCGTCCGGCTGCTGCAGCGTTAACTCCTCACTGAGCGCAGCGGAGGACAGAAAGGCTGATTCAGCAGTTTTGAAACCGGCTGCACTTGAACACGCGGTACCAGTACTTTACTGGAGTAGCTCTATTGTACGGAACTTTATACTGGGAAGTAGAAAGTAATCCTACAGTCTCGACCGACACTTCAACCAACATTAGAACACATTAGTGATGATGATCCAGTGAAGTATATGAACATATAATACTTTTTATTATTAAGTACACTTTTACTGATCATTTATACTTTTTAACCAAATGTTAAAACACATTCAGCAGAGAATTAATACTTTTTTTCGTAGTTTGTGTTTATGTCCTCCACTGGATCCACAGCGACTAAAATGTGCACATCATCGATAACTAAGTTTTAAGGACATTTTGGAAATTGTAGATTTAATACGGATCGAGGTTCCCAGACGTTTTTTTGTATCGCAAACACAACAAACTTAAAGCCTTCTTTATCCTGTATACACTATAATTTTATTTCCTTTATTATTTAAATTCTTAAATGTCCTGCCCTGCTATTTTATTATATTTTTGTTATTGTATATATTGTAAACATCTTTGCTGCTGCTTCAAATAAATCTCCTCCTGGGGAGGAATAAAGTCAAATCTGATCTAATAATAATAAAATAATAATAAAATAAAGTGTCTTGATCAGTATCTCGACATGGTGATGAATGGCTGCACTCGTATATTAAATGTGATGTTTTCATCCATGACTTTTCATTTGGGTATAGTTTTGAAGAATAAAGGCCCATGAACACGTTGGCATGTGACGACGGTGACTCACCGGTGCTGCTTATCGGTGTTTTCCATCTCACCACGGGGGTGGGGGGGGGGGGGATTTATTTTGGATTTTGTGTCTTCTTTCCTGCGGCCCATCTCTAATCCATTTCAGTCGTGTAATCCAAACAAGATGTCTATCAGATACCGACCCGCGTGGAAGGAAAGGCCTTGAGCAGCGAAGGGGGGTGGGGGCGCTCTTGAGTCTGAACAGGTGGGCGAAAGAGCACAGAGGCCCCCCCCCCCCACACCCAACCCGAGGTCGGAGAGATTAAAGGGGATTCATGGGCAGCTCTATTTAAGTGCGGGAGCGAGGGCCTCGGCAGATGTGGAGAGAGGGACAGAAGACGCCGGACGAGGCACCAAGCAACACCGGAGCTCTACAGGTACGGCTCACCTTCAGTCGACACCATCCTCATCAGTTTTAATCATGATTTTTAATTGTTAATAGATTTGCTGTTTTGCTTTCAGAAGCAATTACATCGGCGTTGGGTTAGCGTCAGATATTTATTCGTTTTTATTTATTATTTAATTGCTTCGACAAATGAAAACAGATTGATCTGAATGGAGAGATAGGTGTGACCCGACCCAATCGTTTATTTATGAATATATATCTGTATACATATATGTGTGTCTATATGTGTTATATGTATGTGTATGTAAATATATGTATATATATATTTATATATGACTATATGTATTTATTTTTATATATATGTGTATATGTATATGTGTTATATGTATGTGTATATATATTTATATTTATATATGTATATATATTAATATGTGTATTTATGGCTATATGTATATATATTTACATGTGTATGTATATGCATATTTATGAATGCGCCTATATGTATTTATATATATGACTATGTATATATTTTATTCATATTTGAATTTCTGTATTTATATATGTATTCATATACAGGACTGTCTCAGAAAATTAGAATATTGTGATGAAGTTCTTTATTTTCTGCAATGCAATTAAAAAAACAAAAATGTCATGCATTCTGGATTCATTACAAATCCACTGAAATATTGCAAGCCTTTTATTCTTTTAATATTGCTGATTATGGTTTACAGCTTAAGAAAACTCAAATATCCTATCTCTAAATATTAGAATATCATGAAAAAGATTCAAGATTCAAGATTCAAGATGTCAAAAGTATACTAGTAGGGTATTAAACAAATCACTTGAATTGTCTAATTAACTCGAAACACCTGCAAGGGTTTCCTGAGCCTTGACAAACACTCAGCTGTCATAAATCTTTTTTTTAACTTGGTCTGAGGAAATATTAAAATTTTATGAGATAGGATTTTAGAGTTTTCTTAAGCTGTAAACCATAATCAGCAATATTAAAAGAATAAAAGGCTTGCAATATTTCAGTTGATTTGTAATGAATCCAGAATGCATGACATTTTTGTTTTTTTAATTGCATTACAGAAAATAAAGAACTTCATCACAATATTCTAATTTTCTGAGACAGTCCTGTATATATTTATATACATACTGTATATATATATAAATATATATATATAAACAAACAGTATTAACCAATGATTTTAAAAGCCAAGCTGCTCCACGTGGTCTCACCTCCTCCTTCCTGTCTCACCTCCTCCGACCTGTCTCACCTCCTCCTTCCTGTCTCACCTCCTGCCTCCTGTCCTCCTTCCTGTCTCACCTCCTCCTTCCTGTCTCACCTCCTCCTTCAGACGTCTGCGTCGCACCCGGCGCAGGATGCAGCTGGTTGTCATGGCAGCGGTGCTGGCGCTGGCAGGGGCGGGGCCCGGCTGCAGCTTCAGCTGTCGGCCGACTGACGTCAACATCACCGTGGAGAGCTGCGGCCGGACCGGGTCCATCCTCACCACCATATGCGCGGGGCAGTGTAACAACGAGGTATTTAAACGCCACTCACGTGCACTCACACAGATTCACGTGCACTCTCATCCAGCGTCCGTGTGTCCGAACCCCTCCTCTGCCGTCGCGACAGGACTTGGTCTACATCAGCGACACCCAAACCTACGAGCAGGAGATGTGCATCGGGGTGTGGGCCAACGAGGTGAAGCACATCGACGGGTGCCCGGAGGGCGTCACCTACCCCGTGGCCAAGAACTGCAACTGCGAAGTGTGCGACCCGAATAAAAACACCGACTGCACGAGGTTCACGGGAAAGGCCTCCAGCTGCCTGGCCATCTAGATAAAGATGTCCTGCTTTGTTTTGACTTCTTGTGACTTTAAATGTGTACTTTCTTCTTCTGTCTTTTATTATACATGTCTCTCATTAAATACACAAGTTTCCATCTGCTCTGTCCTGTAGCCGTCACGCCTCCAAACTCTGATAGCGACAGCCACCTGTCAATCACCTTGTAGCCCCGCCCCTAAAGAGTCCCCTGCTTTATGGTCTGTGTGACTCTAAATGACCATAAAGTATAAATGATGACATCATGCTGTATAGAAGAAGACTAGAAACTAGAGACTGAGACATAAACTCATGTTTACAATGTTTACTGAGGGAAAACATCAAGAGAGAAGTAGAGTCACGATATAGACTTCTATACAACCAGAGGAGCCCCCTGGTGGTCAGGAGAGAGAATGCAGCCTTAACACATGAAGCATAGACTTCTATACAACCAGAGGAGCCCCCTGGTGGTCAGGAGAGAGAATGCAGCTTTAACACATGAAGCATAGACTTCTATACAACCAGAGGAGCCCCCTGGTGGTCAGGAGAGAGAATGCAGCTTTAACACATGAAGCATAGACTTCTATACAACCAGAGGAGTCGCCCCCTGGTGGCCAGGAGAGAGAATGCAGCTTTAACACATGAAGCATAGACTTCTATACAACCAGAGGAGTCACCCCCTGGTGGTCAGAAGAGAGAATGTAGCTTTAACACATAAAGTGTAGACTTATATACAACCAGAGGAGTCGCCCCCTGGTGGTCATTAGAGAGAATGCAGCTTCAACACATGAAGCATAGACTTCTATACAACCAGAGGAGTCGCCCCCTGGTGGTCAGGAGAGAGAATGCAGCTTCAACACATGAAGCATATACTTCTATACAACCAGAGGAGTCGCCCCCTGGTGGTCAGGAGAGAATGCAGCTTTAACACATGAAGCATAGACTTCTATACAACCAGAGGAGTCGCCCCCTGGTGGTCAGCAGAGAAAATGCAGCTTTAACACATGAAGCATATACTTCTATACAACCAGAGGAGTCGCCCCCTGGTGGTCAGGAGAGAGAATTCAGCTTTAACACATAAAGCGTAGACTTCTATACAACCAGAGGAGTCGCCCCCTGGTGGTCAGTGGAGAAAATGGAAGTTTTAAGAAAACTTCAGTTTGACTCGGCAGAACCGTATACTTACTATTTCAGCTATTTTTAATAATTGAACTTTCATTAGACGTCATTAGTTGTTTTTTCCGATTATGAAGACGTGTGCCTTTACGTCTCATCGGGAGTCATTTTGAATGTGTGGATATTCCCGTGTTGTAAGGCGTCAAAGCCAACGCGAGACAATCAATGGAATGATTAAAGACGGAACGCAAAGGAACAGAGTGATCGATGGCAGAGCAAAAAGAGCTTGTAGAAGAAACACGACGCGAGTAGATTACTGAGTATTGTTCTACTTTAAGTTCAGGAAATAAAATGTATCTGAGAGCCGCAGCTGACGGACACGTTTTCAGCTTCCTTTCAGAGGTGAAGCCGTCCAGACCCGACGGAGCGGTGACCGACCAATTGTTTCAGCATTATATATACTGGATTCATTCAAACAAGCCGGCAACACTTCAGATTAATGACAGTATATATATATATACTGTCATTAATCTGAAGTGTTGCCGGCTTTTTTGAATAAATCCAGTATATAATTATATATATATATACATGTATTTAAAAAACTATATATATTTATATATATATTATTTTATACATATAAAAAAAATATATCTAAAAATATAATAAATTAAAAGGAATATATCAATATAAAAATATTTATATTAGAAAAAATATATATTATTTTTCATGCATATATATATAAATACAAATATAACTCAGAGCATAGTTTATTTTGGGGGGGGTCACACACAGGGGTTTAAATGAGCACATCAGTATAGTTGTTTATTTATGTTTTTAGTCTTGTTTTCCAGTTTGGCAAGCTTTCATTTAATTATGAAATTATGAGACATTATAAGGCATAAGGCATTACAATTCACATTTTGTGAATCGAAAAGACAAACTCATGGACAGCTCGCAGACTGGACCACGTCGTGGTAGCGACCTGTCAATCACAGTGAGCCCCGCCCTAAAATATACCCTGCATTATGGTCCATTTGTCTCTAAATAGACCGGAAAAATGGTTTATGAATAATGTTTGGTCGGTCTGTTCTGGGCTACTGTAGAAACACCGCGACTATACTATACAGTCTGTATATAAAAAAATAAAAAAATAAAACTTCCACCACAAGGACACGTCCTCAAAGTTTAGCCCTGACTGCAAATGTTCCCCCTCGGAAATAAGCAGGAGGATGTGTGTGTGCATGTGTGTGTGTGTGTGCGTGGGGGAATAAGGTCCTCCTGTGGGTCCAGTCTGATAAACGGACAAAAGATATTGACCCAGATGGAAGTAGAAATGAAATATATATATTTTTGTCAAGGACGACGGTACTGTCGTTTTAATTGAGGTCTTTATTAAAACTGGTGGTGCTTTAACATGACACACGCAATGGGATGAAGGCGTTGCTGTCATTCAGGAGGGACTAAAGGCTTTGGGCCCCGAACACTATAAATCCTGTGATTTAACTCTCCGAAGTGGGAAGCCTTCAACCCGGAGACATTGCTGAGCTTTTTATTCTTTTTATTCTTAATATGAAGTACCAAAAACATCCAAATATTTATTTTTATTTTTTACAAACAACGTAAAAAGCATCACTTCTCCTGTCGTTTAAATGAAAATGCTAGCCGTCTATTTAACGTACAAGGGGCGACTTCATCGCCTCCCCGCTGCGGCCCCTGTACTGAAGAATTAATAATAAAAGATGTGGTTACAAGGTTATGAAGAGATATTTGGAATTTTAAAACTAAATCAATCCATTCACAGGATTTGATACATTTTTCAATTTTATTGAATATGAAAAATATATATACAGTATATGATTCATTATAATGCCTCGGAAATTCAAAAGGTTTTCTTAAAAAAATAATAATAATGTGTCCGGACAGTTATTGTTTTAAACAAAAATGATACATGAACATATGTTTCCTTTCCTAATTCATAAATGTCCTACGAGTAAACCAACAGAACTACAGATTACACAGTTCTTCAGGTCCAGACTTCATTCATCACTTCTGGTAATAATAATACATTTAAAAAAAGTTAAACAATTAAAGAACACAAACAATCCGGTTCTACACGAACGTGATTCACCCGCTTATGATCGGGTAAGTGGAGCGTCCTGCAGACCATAAAACATCACGTCTTACCTTACCACAACTAAATCCAAAATAATATAAAATATAAAATACCCAACAAAAAAAAAAAGGAAAGTGAAACATGTATTTACATTCAGCAGAGTACTGACAGTCTTCTACCACGGGCAGTAAATCACAGTAAATAAAAAGAAGAGAAGCCCCGCCCCCTAAATGGCAAACTTGTTCCGGATGATCTCGCCGCCCTCCACCTCCACCTGCTCGTAGAGCCACTTCCTGTCGCAGCGGCACTCGACGCCGCACCTGCGCGAGCCGCACTCGAGGCACGGGTAGAAGCAGCCCATGCAGTCCACGTCCAGGCAGTCGCACATGTCCCGGTTGTTGGAGAGCAGGCGGCCCTTGTTGTCGTACACACGGCTCTTGTCCCCCGTGGCCGGTCTGTGTGGGGGGAGGGAGAGAGGGAGGGGCAGACACACAACTCTCATTACTCGAGAAAAGTAGGACGCTGACATCATCACACACTCGTTTCCTGGAGGTCTAACTTTACAGTCTTGTTCGACGTCTTCTATACTGCGCCCCTTGAGGCCAGAAGTGGTACTGAAAGTGGGAAAGTTACTTTTTAAACTATTTTTTACAAATATATAATAATATTTTTTTTGATAATTTCTGCATCTACACATTTATATGATACTCTTATATCAACATAATATACCCATATATATATTTATATATTATAAATACAAATATATTAATATATATATATTAGTGTAAATATATAGAAACATAAATATATATATATAAATCAATATAGAGGGGAGAGTAAATAATATGTATATACAGGACTGTCTCAGAAAATTAGAATATTGTGATAAAGTTCTTTATTTTCTGTAATGCAATTCAAAAAACAAAAATGTCATGCATTCTGGATTCATTACAAATCAACTGAAATATTGCAAGCCTTTTATTCTTTTAATATTGCTGATTATGGCTTACAGCTTAAGAAAACTCTAAAATCCTATCTCATAAAATTTTAATATTTCCTCAGACCAAGTAAAAAAAGATTTATAACAGCTGAGTGTTTGTCAAGGCTCAGGAAACGCTTGCAGGTGTTTGAGTTAATTAGACAATTCAAGTGATTTGTTTAATACCCTACTAGTATACTTTTTCATGATATTCTAATATTTAGAGATAGGATATTTGAGTTTTTTTAAGCTGTAAGCCATAATCAGCAATATTAAAAGAATAAAAGGCTTGCAATATTTCAGTTGATTTGTAATGAATCCAGAATGCATGACATTTTTGTTTTTTGAATTGCATTACAGAAAATAAAGAACTTCATCACAATATTCAAATTTTCTGAGACAGTCCTGTATATATATATATATATATAAATAAATAAATATAGAGGGGAGAGTAAATAATATGTAAATATATATAAATAAAAATATATCAATATAGAGGGTAGAGGCATGGAAAAAAACACACCGGCGTTAATTCTCATTACTCTGATTCCAGAAAGTAGGACGCAGACATCGTCACACACTCATTTCCTTGAGGTCTAACTTTACAGTCTAGCTCCACGTGTTCTCTCTGGCGCCCCCTGAGACCAGATGTGGTACTGTGGCTTTAAATCATATTTTTTTTATATAGAAGTATTTGTGATGAATGGAAAGATGTGGTTGAATCTGCCTCTTGAGGGATGGATTATTAAGAGGTCCATTATTCTGTCTCCTACATGAGCTGAGAACATCTCGGCTGCCAGGTACCCGTCGGAGGAGAGAAGTACATCACGGTTACACGACGACCCCACAGGAATGTACGGATGCTTTTCCTTTCTCTGCGTTTCAAAAAGAAAGTCGAGCGTGGGCCACGTTCCGAAGAAGAAGATCTACCCTTTGTGCTCAATGTGAATAATCATCATCATCCTCCCCCCGCCCCCCCCCCCCCCGAAGGACAAGGACACGCATTCAGTGAAGTGCTGAGGAGAAATGCTTTTAACACACACACAGATGTACTGAGACGCACACACACACACACACACACACAACCACATGGACGCACACACACACACACACACACACACACACACGCACACACACACACAGACTTACGCACGCACACACACAGATGCACAGAGATGCACACACAACCACATGGACGCACACACACACACACACACGCAGACACACATACAGCCACAACCACACGGATACACACACATAGACACACACACACACACACACACACGCAGACACACACACACACTCTCACCTGTCGCTGGGTTGCTTGGCTCCGCGGCCTCCTCGTCCACCCTGTGACAGAACAAACGAAAAGTACATTTTAACAATTGTTTATATCGCCGTTAATATATTAATATAAATAAGTGCATCTATATCTCTCAACAACACATCGTGATGCTCTGCTAACCAAGTCATTGTGTCAATTACTTTTCTGAACTCTGAATTGTGTATTTATTCTTTATGTGTGTGTGTGTGTGTGTGTGTGTGTGTGTGTTTTGAGGTTACAGCGTGTGTGTGATGGCTCAGCCTCCAGCTGCTGGAGATCTTACTGATTTTAAGTATTTGATTAATCCCATTTACTATTAAAACCATCAACTCTCTAAACCCAAAAGCAGTTTTTGATTACCATTCAACGCGTTGTGCTTTATAACACGGTAACGACGCCACGAATCACAAGACAAGGAGAGAAAAGCACACGTTGAATTTATTTGACTAAAATGAGCCAACGATGGCTTTTATATAAGCGACATCGTTCTGAGTGACGGGCAGCGGCGCTCTGAGCGACGTCTACAGAGCTGTTGGTACGACCTCTACTTACAGCCTCTCCTCTCCTGTCTCCTCCTGTCTCTCCTTTCCTCTCTCCTCTCTCCTTCCATCTCTCCTCTCCTGTCTCCTCTCTCCTTCTCTCTCTCCTCGCCTGTCTCCTCTCTCTTTCCATCTCTCCTTTCCTCTCTCCTTCCATCTCTCCTTTCCTCTCTCCTTCCCTCTCCTGTCTCCTCTCTCCTTCCATCTCTCCTCTCCTGTCTCCTCTCTCCTTCCATCTCTCCTCTCCTGTCTCCTCTCTCCTTCTCTCTCTCCTCGCCTGTCTCCTCTCTCCTTCTCTCCTCCTCTTCTCTGTCCTCTCCTCTGTCCTCTCTCCTCTCTCCTCTCTCCTCAATGTGTTCGGCAGCCTGCAGTTCAGTCACAGTTTGACCTGATGTTCAATCTGTCCATCGTGGCTTCAGAGTCGCGCTGAGCTCAGAACTAGAGATGCACCGATCAGGTTTTTGGTGCCGATCACCGATCACTGAAATCAGTATCTGCCGATCCGATAATACCGATCACCGATCACGGTGTCGATTGAAGCATTCTATTTATTGTGTAGCATTATTGCCTAGGACTATGAGGAAATACATATATAAAGCAACTCAAACATTAAAGAAATGACCGATTTCTTTAAACATTTAGGACTTTTACTTTGAAAAATGTCCTAATTGATACATTAAAATGGTTTGATTGCTATTGTAGGGGATTTCAGATATGTATGGAACACATCTGCATTATTCATTTCCTTGAACTCTTGGGGAAATTTATTTATAGGACTTTTTTTAACATACAAAAGTCTGACTTATTTTTATAAACTCTTCCTTGGTACAGTAAAAATGTATTAATGTTAGCATCATTTAAGCTAAATCTCAGAAACGATCTATAAAGATACAAAATCAGTTCATTGTTTACTTGTATATGTTAGTGTATGATTTGTCGACATCTTATTTTGATAAACGGATGTTGTTTCACGTGGTTCTTTCCGCTAATTTTGCAAAACCGGATGTTGTCACTTAAATCCTTCGGCTAACTTTATCAAAACCCTCGCGCGCTCCCGATGGAATGTGTTTACCGTGAGCATCAGTCTATAGGGGCTCAGAGCCTCAGACATGTGAGAGTCGGCTGAGTTGACCCAGAGATTCAACTCGGGGGACGGGGACGCCGCTCGGTGGTGAGGATCCCCTCTGACCTCTCACTCTGCGGCCCTCGCCGGGCGCATCGTCTCCGTTGCGGTGCGCCGCGATTGAAACGTCTGATAGTTCTCGCAGATGTTACGTCATCTGATCGGCCAACTTTGAGAACGCCGATCAAAACCGATAATGGGAATATCGGCCGATATGGATCGGCGCCGATCAGATCGGTGCATCCCTACTCAGAATGTAACGTTTTCTTTCAGGATGTGGTCACTTCAAATGCTTTATTCAGGGCGAGATTTTAAATGACACGTAGAATAAAATATTGTTGGGTGATAATATCACAATATTGAGCTCAGTTCCTGTTTTGGCTGCTTTCTCTCTCTTAACCCTTGTGTTGCCTTAGGGTCATTTTGACCCGAATCAATATTACACCCTCCCCCCGCCTTAGGATTAATTTGACCCCATTCAATGTTTAATGTGGTGTTCTTTCGGTAGTCAACAAACAAACATAAAGTGCCTCACACTTAAACTTGGAAAACAATATTAATTCTAATAATTTTCTGGAGGTTTTAATTGCTGGCGTCAAATTGAACCCAAAGGGTAAAATATGTTAGTAAATATAAAGGTAACAGGAGGGTGAAACATTGAATCGGGTCAAAATGACCCAAAGGCGGGGGGAGGGTGTAATATTGATTCGGGTCAAAATGACCCGAAGGCAACACAAGGGTTAAGGACTCTCGGAAAGACGGAAATCGGACAACTAAGCGGATGAGTTTTCACAGCTTCTGGCTGTAATAAAGTAAAGAAAACAGGCTTTTTCCCCGCCCTGCCGGCGTGGTTTTTGGGGTTCGGAGGGTTTCAAAGTCTCACCCTCATCCCGCCTCTCTTTTCTCTGCGCAGGTTGACGGCCTCTCTCGCTCGGTCTTTGTCCGCCTGTGTTCCGATTGGACTCACGGCCGCCGCCTCCTTCGGTACCACGCCTCTTTTACGGAGTTCAATCTGGGGGACATTCAGATATTAAGTCAATTCGTATAGAACATTTCAAAAAAGCGACAGCAGGAAGACTTGTTTGGGCTAACCGACATATTAACAGTCATATTAACACCTTTGATGAGTCCTGCCCCTGGCTGAAAATGGTGGGCACCGCGTCCTCCCTCAGAAACTGCTTGCCGTTGTAGTCCCTGAAGCAGTCGGCCCGGAAGTGCTCCGAGCAGAGGCAGGTGTTGACGGTCGGGATGAAGTTCTTCATCCCCAGGCTGTTCACCCATTTGCTGGCGAGTTGAGGCTTGCTGAGCGGGAACCTGGTGCACAGAAGAGAGAGAGAGGAAGAGGAAGAGGAGGAGGAGGTTTCTAACCGGGCGGCAGGAGGCGGGACACCCGTCAACATGGCGGCCAACAGCCGGCAAAGAGGATGATAGATATTACATCATGAACGTCAGGAGACGGCCGTGAGGAGGGATAACGTGTTTTATCAGATACGACTAAACAGCAAACACAAGGCATCATTTCAAAATATAAAATATGAAAAATGTACAATAAACAAACCAAATTAAGAGGATACTGCGATATATATATATATATATATATATAAAATTGTTGTTCTTTCAATCTCTTCTACTTCTGCCAATAAGTCACACGTCCTTTTTCTTCATTTCTCTATCCGAGACACACTCTTTGTCGTTATGTGGATAAAAATAAAAGAATATTATCAGACTGGTTCAGTATGTAAAGTATAGCTGATGCTGCAACAGGCGACCATTATATGCATTACTGTACTTTTACTACAACTTGGTATTTTCATTTATAAATTAAACTATCTCATTGATGCTATATATATATATATATATATATATATATATTTGCATATGAATATTATAAGGCCAATTTAGCCAAAAGGATAAAAAGTGTTCTCAATTCTTAAAGCTCATGTCACTATCTTCTTCAGAAAAAACAGAACATATGCGACATAAGGTAATTAATTGCACGACGTGGTATTGTGTAGTAATATACGCTAATATATATATATATATATGTATATATAACACACACACACACATATATATAATATAACTTAAATAAGCAATGATTAAACAATATTTACAATAAAATTAAATACAAACATCAATATATATATATATATAAATAAATATACACAAGTGTGTCTATATATAAATAAATGTATGTGTGTATATATATATATATATATACACATATATATAATATGGTTATTTAGCTCGCCTAACTGAATAGCATCTACGCACGTGCTTCAATTATACAACCGAGTCGCGACTTGTTTTAATGTTGCCATGAATAGAAGATTATTTATCTTAAAACGTACACGGTTGGAAAACGTTTGGTTCCTCCCGTTAAACCGGTGTTACGGATTTAGAAGCGACCATGTTAACTGGCGACTTTTGTGTTGGAGTGACAGACAGCTGTTGACAATAAGAGGACACGTAGCTGCCCTCGTGAATGCCGCATTGTCTAATTTGTATAGTATATAATATATACTATATATTATTATGTACATGAGGGGTTCACACGTTATTACTAAATTAAAACAAGCGGCATTCAGGACAGCTATGCGTGAAAACACCGGTGAGAACGTACCTGTAAAATCGTATTTCCGACCCTTTGATGAACTTGTTGTTGCAGCCTATTGCCGCGCAGATCACGGGCATGGTGTCGGACACCAAACTGCGCGATGATTTCAGTTTATTAATTTTTTTTAAACAACAATGCAGGAAAAAATGAAGAGATCACTGGCGCGGCTTGTTATTGTGTTTTTTCTTCTTCCTAGGGGAGGATTTACATTTTTTGTTTAAACGGAAGTAGATATGCTTCAACTTCCGGTTCCGCACCAGAAGCGTCTGCCCTCTAGCGGCGCCTGCCCTCACTGCTGAAGATAAGGAGGTGCGGCTGTGAGGAACTGAGCTTTTTATTCCAGAGCTTTAAACAATATCACAATAAAAGGTCCTCACATTAGATACATTTATATGATGACTACTACTGGAGTGTTTTTATTTTATGACAGCTTTTAAAACTCTGCAGAGTTAAGCTATTCACCGATATATAAAGTAATTCAAATCAACTAATGGTCTTACAGAGCTCCTTACAGGTTTCCCTCGGGGCATATTACATAACATTTTAATTGATGATTATCGTCATAGCTTCATCTGTACATCTGATGTAAGTACAGCTACCTCAAATTGCACTTAAGTATCCGAGAGTAAAGTTAATTCCTCCACTGCCAGCTGCCTGCGAGACCAAACACTGGGTAGTGTCACCCTCTTCCTGCTGCGCGCGCCGCTTTCTCGGAGCCGCCGAATCACATGACGTAGCTCCGCTGGCATTGGCTCGCGAGCTAACATGCTAGCTCTCCGGTTGTCAGAGCCGCTGTCAACAGCCACTAACGGACGGAGCAGCGTCCCCCCGACTAACGAGCAGGGCCGGTTGCAAACTCGCCAGGTCTCCGGCACAAGTTAACCTGATTCCGCCCTGTGTAATCGTGTTTCGCCGCGAAATGTGACGTTAGCTCGGTGAGTTGAACTTGTTTTAAAGGGTTTTCTGTCGACTGCGGAGGTGTTAAAGCGACCCATATTGGCCTTGTTTGGATACGACTTTGAAGCTAATCTCACTTTTACGTTCAACCGCCACCTGTACGGGGTTTCTCTCGGCGGCGGTTGAGGGGCCGAGCGGAGCCAGCCGCCGCGGAGACGCACCGTGCGTTTGAACGTCTGTGCCCTTTCTGTCTGTTTTGTCCGGTTAACCGACGGTCGGCTAACGGTAGCATCGACTCTGTGGCCTAAAACGAGAGAGGCAAACATCGGCCGTGTCGATGCGAAACTTGCTAAATGTGCCAAATGGTGTAAGTTGCGACATGTCGTTTCTGGTATTTTAACGCAGCACGATTGCGCAATAAAACGTTTGACCTGTCACGGTCAGTTTATTTGTTGTTGTTTTTAAATGTCCATCTCTGCGTTTTTTGTTTATCTGAGCAGTCGTCTCCTCTTGGAGCGGAACTTACACACCTGTAATCATTTTTAATTAATTAAGCTCCTCCCCCCAGGGTTAAACCTGTGTCTCCAGTCAAGAGAAGTGAAATCCTCTGGGTGGGCCCTGAAGTCTTCTTCTTCGACTACACTTCTTCTTCTTCCACTCTTCTTTTACATTTCTTATTCTTCTACACTACTTCTTCTACTACACTTCTTCTTTTACACTTCTTCCACTCTTCTTCTACACTTCTTCTTCTTCTGCTTCTTCTATCACTGTGTTTGTGTGGGAACTTTGACTCGTTGTAGGAACCCTGTGACTCCTGAAAGCACTGACTCTTTACTTTCACCCCAAGTTGTTGCCGAGTCAGCGAGTCGCTCCCCTCTTGTGACATCCAGTCGGTCCCCTTTGAGAACAACTCGGTCACACTGATGCTTGTTTATTAGCGCCTGGGAGTTGTTTATGAACTGCAACCTGTCAAAGTGGTCGCTGACATTGCCGTATTTCATTCTGGCTTCTGGCTGATGGACTCAGTGTCGGCAGAACTGCAACAGTTTTGTGTTTCGTCTTTTTAAAGTCAAGAAATTGGGAAAAATTGGCGCCAACATGTCAAAGTTGCTTATTTATTCTGAAGTAAAGTCCAACACTCTAAGGTCATCGGTTAAAACTCCAAGAAGACTCATCAACCTCCTAATTTGAGGAGCTAAAACCAGTCTTTTAAAAACACTAATTGTGTAATTGTTTATCCAACTTGTGCCGATACATTTGCCGTGACCTGTAATCTCATCTTATTTACCTATCGCTTGTGCGATACCGTATCTATTTTTGGGGCGTCGGCAAGATACAGCGATGGCACACGAATGTCGCTTTAGATTCTAAAACTGATTGCGCAAATTTAAGTTTAGCTCGACTGCTTCTCTCTTTGAAGCTCGACGCTAAAACTTAATATTGACTGTCGAGGATTATCCCGACTATCATCAAACCCGTTTTCCGTGACCTGCGAGAGTCGACCGCGTGCCGCACAGAAGAAGAAGAAGAAGTATTTGATGTCATTCGGTGCTTTATTGATTCGGCTGGTTGGCTTCACGCTCGTGGACAAAGGTGACTGATAAGACGAAGGGGACGTTGGACTCGTGCAGAGGGGTCAGCGAGAGGGCAGGAGAGAGACGCTCCGACCACCGGACCCGTTGTCCAGAGCCGGTTCTGATAGAAACGCAACGAGCTTCGGACTCGACGCTCGACGCCGACGTGACGCTCCACGTATGGATTTGTGGTTTCTCAGTGTCAAAGTTTTGGATTTCTTCTAAATCTCCCTGCGTGTTATACGCGTCGTCCGATTAACAGGGTTCGTACGGTCATAGAAAACCTGGAAAAGTCCTGGAATTTTAAAATGGTCATTTCCAGGCCTGGAAAAAAGTCTTGGAAAAAACTTAAATCACAAAAGTTTTCGAAAAGTCATTGAAATTTGTTATTATCACATGTTCATTTACGCCGAGTTTGAAATAATTAATATATTTTTTAAAGAAAGACGCTCAAAATATAAGCCGGCGTACGCTCTCAATACGCAACATTTTCTACAGTTTTCATGTTTATACCGAGATTTCAGTTTGGTCATGGACATTTGGTTTAAAGGATTCCGGGATCGCCTGGAGGAAAGACGGGCTCCTCCTGAGGCTGCTTGAGGAGAATGGGCTGTAAAAATGTTCAAAGGGGGAAAAAAGAAAGAAAAGTGTGTGCCCCGCAGCCCCGTGGGGATTTCAGAGCATCGCAAGTGACCCAGAGTAACCTCTCGTTGTTCCCTCTCTCGCCCCTCCCCTCTCTGTTTCCCCTCCCGTCTCCCATCGGGCTTTGCAGAAAGAGACTCGTCTTCTTCCTCCCCGGCTCGCCGTCTTCAAGACATCCAGCCGGTACCTTTCCGCCGGGTGGTTTTTTTGGCGTCCTCTCCCGGCTCGTCGGGCGAAGCGAGTCCCTCCGTCAGCGCCGGGGCATCGACGGGCGACGGGCGGAGCTGGTGGACTCTCCCGGGCGGGATGGACGGGCGGTGAATACGACATCCACTCCAGAGGTCAGTCACACACGGTTGAGGCTCGGTGTCAAACTGTTGTTCCTTTTCTCTTTCTGTGCGGTTTCCAGGGCGACGAGGCTCGTGGCTCGTTGCTCTCGTGGCACGTGATCGGCTGGTAGGATTTCAATCTGTCTCCACAGCAAATTTGAACATTGCCGCGAAATGCTGATCGTGATATTTATAAGACGAACACGGTTATAGATGCACTGATTTGTCTCTTTTTAATCCTGATTCCTTTCGGCGTGTCGGCCAATCAGAGCATCGATCCGTCGCCAGTGTTTGATGAATACGAGACGGGGGTCATTGTTTTAACTGTGAGGCGACATCGGGCTGGACTTAAACCTCGCCTTCCTCACTTTGTTATTATCTTTATTTAAAAGGGACCATGTACAGTAAAAACACAAATGTCACCATTTGATGCTCTGTGCTAGATTGTAGCTACAGCTGATTTGCACATGTAGTCCCTTGACAGACCATAATAAACATGAAACAATAACAAATGTAAAAAAATAACAAACACAAAACAATAACAAGCGTCAAACAATAACAAACTACTGGATAAGGCGCACTACAACAGTATGTGGTAAAAAGAAGACAGAATACACACAATGTGAAGCTACAGTACAGCACTTTAAAAGTAGAACAAATGACAGATATGCATTTTAATTTATTCTCTATTAATATTATGCCAGAAACTTGGGCAAAAATATGAATTACGTTCCAAGTTTAAACTTTTATTTTATATTTGGCAACTAATTATAATTCCATATTTAATGTATGAATATACACACATAGAACAACATAACCTGAAGGTGCATTCATGAACGTAGTTTTCCGTGTGGACGTCTGTACAGCCCCTCACTGTGTTGAGCTGACCGCCGTCACCGCAACCGCGTCTTGTTCATTCGGTTTGTATTGTCGGTCATAGAGACCGTCTCTTTCAATCGGTTATTTTATTTCCTCTTCTCCGTCTCGCGTTGAGCTCGACCTTCATTCCCGATTCATCTCACCGGCAACTTCTTTCTATTGTGTAAACTGAACACCTGTCGTAGTTCTGTCTTAATTTAGCGTGACACGGCAATCTGGCAATTGTTGCACTAGAGTTCTGATGTTTTATTATAATCATTTAGTAACAATTTGCAGAAAGTGTTTATTTTTAAACCCGGGGTTTTCCGTCTCAGACCGCTTTAAAATAGCCCAGAAGTATGTGTGTGTGTGTGTGTGTTCCAGAAATGCACACTTTCATTTCTGCTTCCGCAGCCGGCCGACACACACACACACACACACACACACACACACACACACACACTCATTGTCGTGGCTTTGGATCTTTTCTAAGAACCGTGTTCTGCATTCTTAAGCTGGTGTCACGGGGATCCATGTGATGCGAGTGCCGGACGTTTCCTGAGCTTTACGTTGCTGTTCATCGTCTGTTCATCAACCCGCATGTCTGTGCCTCTTGTCTCGCAGGTGCACGTTGCTTTCGTAATGACAATCTGCTGTGCAGAAGATGTCCACGCTGTCTGTGACTGATATCCCAGATGTTGGTCATGGTGAGTCCAGAGCAGACGGCTTCAGGCCGCTCGGTCACGCCTCGCCTTGAACCACCAGGACGCTGGTATTTAACCCCCTGTGGAGATATGCATTCAGCCAAGCACCCCGAACCAGCGTCCAGCATTTTGGATTTATTATCGAATATATTAAATTCTGTTTCTGAACTTACACTTATATTTTATTGAATATTTATTAACTAACTTTTTTTAAAGGACTTTGTTTGATTGAGGCTAATTTCAAATATATTTTATATCTCATGTACCCCCTGTAGTACCTTCACGTATCCCCGGGGTACACGCACCCCGATTTGAGAACCACTGCTCTAGAGGAGCCTTTCCAGACTGGCCTTTTTTTATTCCACCATTATTATGTCGTCTATATACAATACAATCCCATGCGTGGGTATCCTAATAGTCTGATTTATTGGAGAATATATAACATTCTGTTTATGAACTTACACTTATATTTGATTGAATATTTATTAACTAACTTTTTTTAAAGGACTTTGTTTGATTGAGGCTAATTTAAAATCTTATATTTTTATATCTCATGTATCCCCTGTAGTACCTTTCTATTCCACCATCTATTATGGTGTCCATATCAAATATTTAAAATACTATCAACACCATGCATGGGTGTCCTAATTTATTGGAGTATATATAAAATTCTGTTTACAAACTTACACTTATATTTTATTGAATATTGTGTTATTTAAATATCAATTTTACAAGGATTTAACAATTATTTTGGAAGTATTTTTTTTTTTAGGCTAATTTCGAATATATATATACATTTTTGTTGTTCTTGGTATATCTCATCTACTTCCCTGAGTGTCTTTTTATTCCATCATCTGTTATGTTGTCCATGCATAGGTTTCCTCAATGCATCCACATGTTTGATTTTCTTCACATCATAAGTTTCTCAAATGTACTTTTTATCCCGCGAGCGTTGCTTTATGTTGTGTACGAGCTTCCTCGGCGGGCGGCTTGTTTTTGAGTGTTTTTTCCGTCCCCTCCTCCTCCTCCTCCTCCGTCAGACGAGAGGAAGGTGTTTGTCGGGGCCTCTGAGCTGCAGCTGGACTGCGTGGTTGAGGAGAACGGCGGAAGCGGCGCAATGAAGCGGGACGGCCTGCTGTCGCTGGCTGACCTCTCCCAGCCGGGCGACTTCCCCCCCGCACCCCCCCACAACGGCCTGCCGCCGTCGCGCGTGAGGAGCCCCCTGCCGGTGGAGCTGGGCGACATCAAGCCGGAGCCGTCTGCGGGCGACGCGCCGGACAGCTTAGGTGAGAGAGCTGACACTACATCTGGAATATGTACTGAATAAAAACGGCATATATTAATTAACCCCTTAACTGGGATTGAAAAGCACACGGCAAAAAAATAACAGAAGCTGTAGGGGGGAAAAAAATTATTTTCGTTTTTCCGACGGTCCTTGAACACATCGCGTTTGACAAACGCTTCCTTCCGAAAAAGGAGCCAAACTGAATTTTAATTGTCATATTTTGCTTAGAAAAGTGTTCTTGTTTTATTTTAAACGCTCGTTGGAACGCTAAAAGAAGTTCAACCGCCGGCTGACTTTACTCACCGTTTCTTTTGCTTTGTTAATTATTGTGATATTTTCATCGATAACCTTTTTTATTCTGCATAAATAATCTGAATAAACCTTTTGAAGTTACCAGAGCCTGGAGAGAAAAAAAGCCACGTGACAAACTTTCAGTCATACTTTGCAAAAAATGTGAAAAGCTCGATATATAGATAGAGCGCCGTTTATTTTCCAACATTGTTCATACACATTTCTGTAAAATGAATTGGCAAAAAAAAGTAACTTTTTTTTAAGGATTTCTGGCATAACTGTCACACAACTCTAAAGGCATGTGTGAGCTCTCCACTGTTTCCATAGCGATGCAGGGCTTTTCATATTGCAGTGAAAATCAAGGCCAACATTAACCGTAGCACACGTTTTCTATATAAACCCCTTTTAGATTTACAAGATGGGAAATTCATATCTACAATTAACCAAATTATATATTTGGAAGAGTTTGACACGAGAGGAACAAAAAAAAGAAAAAAAACCTGCTGGGTAACCAAAAATGATGGAGAGAAAAATGTGATGGGAGCAGGAAAACGCCCCGAAACTGCTTTTGGGGTGTCGAGGGGTCAACTCTATAGCTCACATCCTTTTTTTTTTGGGAGTGTCCAGTTTCATATCTGGAAAAAACAGGTAGTGCTCAACAATAATCCGAATCTAAGGCCAGCTGGACATCACTGGGCGTGTCATCGTTATGAAAGTAAAAATATGAGGCGAAGCGACTGAAGCGTCTGTTCTCACTACGTTTTGGTTCAATGGCGTTCAGAACATTTAATTGAGGTGAGTCAGTCTTTGACATCTTCAGGCTCTGGTGGGTGACTAACTTCCTCAGACCAGAGAAAACTGTCTTTTTATTTTCCTTTTGTCTCTTAATCTCAGACATGTCGTGCCAATATTTGAACTCATATTTTTCTATTTGCAACGCTACACACGTGGGCAACTTTATTTACCATTGGGTTGCTTTAATTACGTTTCTTTCAAATCTCTTTTCAAAGAATCTTAATTTCAAGAGTTTGAAATTGAATTTGAATAGTTGCACTCTGATGTAATGGCAGATACATTAGCCCTGCCATTATTCTTTATTTTCTATGACACATGTATGTTAATATGGGGTGTAAACAAAATATCTAATCAACTTGTAATACTTCCAGTACGATCAGTCAATGATTTTTAGACATCCAACGCACCTTTTTTTAGAATCAGATTGTCGGAGGGAGTCAAATAAATGTGCACCGAACGTTTCATTAAGCAATGTGCATTTGAGCCTCAACACTTTTTAACACTCATTTTAATTGAGAAACTAAATGTTTACTTGAATACGTCTGGATGCGCAGAGGATCTGTTGTTACACATTATGTACGACACAATGTTATTGCGTTTACGGAATATGAGAAACATGTTTTGTCCCGGCCGTTTTGCATGGCGCTCGTGTGTAACTGCTCTGTGTTTTGATTGGCCGCCTGAAGAGAACCGTCTCCGTTTCCTCCTTTGAATGTGAGGCGCCGCGGCGGACGCCACGGCCCTCTGTGTGAACCGCGACGGGGATGATTAGAAGTTCTCGACGTTGGTTCATCCCCTCCTCTTTTTTTTCTTTTCTTTTTTAGATGGCCACCCGGTGAAGAGGAAGAAAGGCCCCGCCCCCAAGATGCTGGGCAACGAGGTGTGCAGCGTGTGCGGCGACAAGGCGTCCGGCTTCCACTACAACGTGCTGAGCTGCGAGGGCTGCAAGGGCTTCTTCCGCCGCAGCGTCATCAAGAGCGCCCAGTACAGCTGCAAGAACAACGGCCGCTGCGAGATGGACATGTACATGCGGCGCAAGTGCCAGCAGTGCCGCCTGCGCAAGTGTCGGGAGGCGGGCATGCTGGAGCAGTGTGAGTGTCCCTGAACGCCACGCGGGGGGGGGGGATATTTAAAAAGAGGGAACGTCCCGAGGACCCCGGGGTTGAGCCGAGCGCGTCTCCTCTCTGTTTTCTCGATGCAGGCGTGCTCTCCGAGGAGCAGATCCGGCTGAAGAAGATGAAGAAGCAGCACGAGGACGAGTCGGCGCGCTCGTCCGCCGTGGTCACGCCCACGCCGTCTCCTGCGGCGCCGCCGTCGCTGGACCCGCAGCAGCAGGACATGATCGACAAGCTGGTGGCGATGCAGAAGCAGTGCAACAAGAGGTCGTTCCTGGACCGGCCCCGAGTCACCGTGAGTGGGCGGGTGCAGTCGGCCCGGTTGGAGGCGTGGCCAAACAACGCGCATGGAAAATCCGCGGTCGACCTCTCGGGCGACTTGACGTTCATTTAAGTCTTATTTATTTTCTACGGGTGCTAATCGTTTTTTTTTTTTTCCAAATATTTTCACAATGCAAGAGAACTTGCAGAGGACATTAAACATTAAACGTGACGCAACAAGTTAGGAAAAAAGAAGAAAATAAAAATACACGAGTAGAAATTAAAAAGAAATGTAATAAATAGATAATTCCCCCCCAGTCAAAGAGAACAAAATATACATACAAAAGCGATGGTACCGTTGCATGAGGCTGCCAGGTACTCATAGGGTCGGTCATCTTGAGAAACGGGCACTCAGCCCAGCCCGGTGTCGCCGACTCCTCCCTAACCACAGCGGCTCGGAGCTTTTTTACTCTAAAAGCTGCTAAATGTAGCATGAAAGTTGCCGAGTCGGCAAAAACTGACAGATCGTCCCATCAGGCCTCGATCCAAAGCCACGCCCCCGAAATGATCAGACAGATTGTAAACGCAGCCTAATCAATTCTGTTCCTTCTCGAATCAATACTCGGAGTAGAAAGCCACCTCGTACATGTTTACATTTTATTAGGATATGCGTTTTTGACTTTGAGGTTTTGAGCCTCCTGTTTGTTTGTTTGTTTATTTGTTTGTTGTTGTTGTGACTCCACAGCCGTGGCCACAGAGTCAGGACCTGCAGAACCGCGAGGTGCGCCAGCAGCGCTTCGCCCACTTCACGGAGCTCGCCATCATGTCGGTCCAGGAGATCGTGGACTTCGCCAAGCAGCTGCCGGGTTTCCTGGAGCTCACCAGGGAGGACCAGATCGCCCTGCTGAAGACCTCCACCATCGAGGTGTGTTCAGGCTCCTGTCTCGATTATGTGACATGTTGACGATGGACTGGGGAGAAAAAGAGACGGGGTTCGTATGGCCGTGGGAAATCTGGAAAAGTCCTGGAGATTTTTTTTTTAAATGCAGCAAGTGAATGCACCTTAACGGAAAAGACATACAAGTTTATTGTCTTATTAATTTGTGTAATTTAAAGTTATTTACTGTATGCTTTGGAATTCTCTTTGTTAGTTTAAGTACGACATTTTCTCACTTTTTCATGTCTGCACCAAGATTTCACAAAATGTTTGGTCCTGGACATGTGGTTTAAAGTCCTGGTCACCGATTGGTCGACATGTGTGTGACCCCTGAGGAGCACTGGTGGACATCCTCCTCAGCGATGCTGCTTGGAAAGCTTCGTTGCTTCCTGCTTGATTTTATGACAGTACGATTTCTCTGCATATTCCGTCTGTGTGTTAATATTCCTCTTCGTCTTCCTCAGATTATGCTGCTGGAGACGTCTCGCCGGTACAACTCGACGATAGACAGCATCACGTTCCTGAAGGACTTCAGCTACAATAAGGAGGACTTCGCCAAAGCAGGTGCGTTGAGTCGCTTCTGCCCGTCTGTTTATTTTAATGTTGTGATAATCTGGCATCACTTGATTGTGCCTGTATTTCACCGGTCTTGCATGCTGTTTTCTATTTAAAGTTATTTTTCATTTCTTTTTACTTGCAAATAGTCTTCTTTTAAACAAGCATCTCTAAATTATTACAACAATGAGACAGTCGCCATCAGATATGAGCTACAGCATATGAAACTCAGAAATCAGAGTGTAGTTTTGACAGTAAGATGTGTTTATTATAGGAAAAAGAAAGGCCTGTTCTTCTTTAAAGAGTCTTTTCCCTCCTCTCGCCTCCTCAGGGCTTCAGCTCGAGTTCATCAACCCCATCTTTGAGTTCTCCAAAGGAATGAACGACCTGCATCTGGACGAGGAGGAATACGCTCTGCTCATCGCCATCAACATCTTCTCCGCAGGTCAGAAATCCTGAATGAACTACAATGCATTTTGTCTTTTATTATTGGCAATAAAAGTATATATACAATGTTTTTTTTATTGCCAATTAAAAAGAATATATATATATATATACATATAATTATTTAACCAAAAATATAATATGTATTTCCAACTTAAAATCATATATATAAAAAGGTTTACATTTTTAATAATTATATATATATATAATTTAAAATATGCAATAATAAAAAAGAATTATGTTGTTGGCAATTGTTCATTTTTAATAATTGTGTGTGTATATATATCTCCATACATATATATATGTATGGAGATATATATATATCTCCATACAATGCATTTAAGGGTTCAAGAGGCTGCTGTGTGTTTTCTGTTCTGAGACGTCTCTCTGGTCTCTGTGTTCAGATCGGCCCAACGTGCAGGACCACGACCTGGTGGAGCGGCTGCAGCAGCCCTACGTGGACGCGCTGCGCTCCTACATCATGATCAAGAGACCCAATGTGAGTGTTACGGCACCGCTCCACCCGGTTGGCGGCGCCATGAAAAGTTTGCACATTCGTACGGTCATGGAAAACCTGGAAAAGTCCTGGAATTTAGAAATGTTTTTTTCCAGGGCTGGAAACATCCGTGGAAATTTTTTTCATTTACGCTGTGTGTAAATATATATATATATATATGTATATATTAGGGCTGTGAAACGATTAAAATTTTAATCGGGTTAATCAAAGGTTTCTGTGGATTAATCATGATTAATCACATATTACCGATATTCTCGGTATATTTTGTGAGAACATAGAGATTTATGACAAAAGACGGATATATACATTTATACATTCTTCTATACAATGGTGCTGCAACTCAGCAGTTATTTTGCAGTTTTCTTCCATATGGAACATTAATACATCTTCATCCTAAACAGAATGTTTAACCCTCCTGTTACCTTTCGGGTCAATTTGACCCCATTCAATGTTTAATGTCGGTGTTCTTTGGGGTCAATTTGACCCCAGGCTGTTTTTCACTGTGTCAAACATATAAGAAATATCAACTTTTTTATTTATTTAAAGGGCTATTTAGGTAGTCAACAAACAAACATAAAGTACCTCACACTTAAACTTGGGAAACAATATTAATTCTAATAATGTTCTGGAGGTTTTAATTGCTGGGGTCAAATTGACCCCGAGGGTAAAATATGTTAGTAAATGTAAAGGTAACAGGAGGTTAAACAGAACATGTTTCTCTTGTTTGTCAACCATTAACTCCACCATGATACAATCTAAAGGCCTCTAGTCTTCCTCTAGCAGCTGCTGAGGCAAACTGACTGTGTGGGTTTTCTTCATGAACTGGGCCGTGATGAAAGGGACGGCGGGGACACCGCTGCAAAGCTGAAACCTCACGGGCCGGACAGGTGGACAGATTGACAAGTGACTTTTTTTTTGCTCGGTCCGATGCGCGCGCACGGAGCTCTGTGGCGCGCGAGACGGAGATCGATAAGTGTTAACGCAACGCGAAGAGACAGAAATGACATGCTGCTGTGGAGATACGATCAACAACAGACGTTTAGTTTAATAAAAGAACAAAGACGTGCTATAGAGAACATGTCAGGGGCGGGCCAATCTTTTAATGTCATGCGATCTACCGACACGACGCGCGATCGACTGGCAGGTCGCGATCTACGTGTTGAGACGCTGATCTACAGGAAGTAAAAGTCGTAACAAGGTTTCCGGAGGTGAACCTGCGGAAGGATCATTACCGATGAACAGACCGTCTGCATGAGAGCGGACAGAGTTCAGATTGAAGTGGTGTATTGGAAGCTCATTTTGCAAGTGACTTTTTTTTCGTCCCGACGACCAACAACAGACGGATTGGAAGCTCATTCTGCGCATGCGTTAAATGCGTTAAAAAAAATTAACTAGTTAAACCTGTAATTGAATTAACTGAGTTAATGCGTTATTTTTCACAGCACTAGTATATATATATATATTCTGTATGCTTTGGAATTGTTATTGTTACTTTAAATACTACATTTTCTCACTTTCATGTAAACAAATGAGTTTTCACCAAATGTTTGGTCATGGAAATTTTAAATGACCCCCCCCAACACACACGCACGCACACACCTAGACCGGAGGGGGCGGGGCTTGAAGCGTTAAGAGATTAGTTGTTTGCTACAAGAAAAAAAACCAGTCAGTTTTGTGGATAAACGGCTCTATTGTCATGCTGCGTTCCTTTGCACACAGCACTGAAACAAGTAATTCCTGCAGGGCGGGAAACTCTCCTGGAAGCATTGTTTGTTCATTCAACGTGTTGCCATGGTTTCCCCCCCCCCCCCCCAGGATCATCTGATGTTCCCCCGCATGCTGATGAAGCTGGTGAGCCTGCGCACGCTGAGCAGCGTCCACTCGGAGCAGGTGTTCGCGCTCCGCCTCCAGGACAAGAAGCTCCCGCCGCTGCTCTCCGAGATCTGGGACGTCAACGAGTGACCGGCGGGGGCTGCCCGGGAACACTGGCCTCCTCTCTGCTGCCCCGTGTGGTCGGATCGGCTATAGCGGCGAAATTGATTTTTTTTTTGTTGGTGGGTTTTTTTCGTGGGAAGAGGAAGAGGAGGAGGAGAGCATCGTCGCCCCTTTGCTCTCAAACGGACTGAGACGCGGAGACCCATGAACACTTTTTTGCATAGACGCTGACGTGATTATGGGGATTATTGAATACCAGATAATGAGGCGCCGGTTTTCTTTTGATTTGGGATCTGTCGATTTTCTCGTTGCAGTTCTCGACCCGTCGTCTAACATTATGATCTGAGCGGGTTCACCGCAGGATCTCCTTTTGTTTGCAGTCGTGCAATAGTTGACACACACACACACACACACACACACACTCGCACTCACACTGTGCTGTTCACTTTATTGACGTTGGGTTAAAGTGGGAGGCCGCCCGCTCGGCATTGTGGGTTGTGATCTGGCAACAAATGGTCCGCGTCGTTGAGTAAGTGCAGGAACCCGAGGCGGTGGGCGTGGTCGCTCAGGTAAAGTCATGTGACCTCGGCCTCTGGGGTTAGGAGGCTTCTATGATGCCCGTTGGAATGAGAGGGCCTTTTTCGTCATTCATGGACGGCCATCGACTTTCATGTAAATTGTATATTTATTTTCACAAGAAAAGGAACAAAATGTGTAGAGCTCGTACACAAACACACACAGACGCCCACATAGACAGACAGACAGACAGACACACACATAGATACAGACGCCCATATAGACACAGACAGACACACACAGAGACAGACAGATACACAGACGCCCACATAGACACAGGGACACACACACACACAGATACACAGATGCCCATATAGACACAGGGACACACACACACACGCAGATAGACATACACAGACGCCCATATAGACACAGGGACACAGATGCGCACACAGACAAACGCACAGACACACAAGCACACACACAAACGCACAAGCAAACACACACACAGACATACACACATATGCAAATAAACACGCACATACACACACAGATGCACATGCACACAGACACACACATACACACAAGCACACACACAGATGCACACAGACAGATTGTACAATCGCATACTTGACGCACAAGAAAGTGGCGAAGAGGAAACGTAAAGTCTTTATTGTCAGAGCTCCGGGGCGGTGCGGACGAGTCTTCAAATTCCATGTAAAGATTTAAAGAAACTAAAATGAAGGAAGTCCAGCTGCCGTCTCTGTGACTCCGCCTCTTTCCAAATCAATAAACAACCGTCTGGACAAAGAGGCATTGATGAAGAAAGTAGCAGGAATCAAATTCACGGTCGTGTCACCAACGTGTCTGCGGGATGAACTCTGTTGATTCTTAATTACAAAGCGGTTTATATTTAGATGTTTTTGTTTGTAAGCGGTGTGAGAAATGTACACGCGATATTCGTAGAGCTCGAGCGGGACGAAGAGGATGCGACGGCCTTTTATTTTTGATAATGTGTGTGAATGACGCTGAGGGCGCCGTGTGCGGCTGGACGTCAGGCGGGAAACGATCTCCATCTTTACCGGGTCGGAGTGAGGAAACGCCTCGTCCAGAACCACGATGTACCAACGCCGTAATAAAGTGGAGCGGAGAGCCGTCGATGAGTTCTAATAAACTTCATACAGAGAACGACATGTCTGCTCCGGCTGTGTTTTTCAGGTGTGGACTTGAACTGCGTGATAAAGAAATGTCGACGCAAAGTCATAATTGCGAAGTTTTACTTTTTTATTTATATTTTTAGGGTTTGAAAACCAGACGACGTGATGCAGTGTACACGGCAAGTTTAACTTAAAATCAAGCGTTACACTGGATTGCTTTGCTTCTTTTTTTTCTTTTTTTACCATTTGTAGCTACAATTTATTTTGTTTTTTAAATTTCATAAGCCAAAATGAAACAATTAATAGTAATATCGATACGCACGACTCTCGCAGCAACACGGGCGACCAGCGACGCCCTTCTCAATTATAGCGGCAGCCGGGCCTCGTTTTTTTATTTGATCCACATTTTAATTTTGTGTTTTGATCATTTTCAATCTTCTACATTTCTCTCCTTCCAAGAATGTCTGTTTTAAATATATTTGTTTGATTTTATTGACCTTTTGTGATCTGACAAATAGTCTTATTTATACATAATATATTTGATTTATATATATACAATATAATATATATAAATATAATATATATTGTATATATAATTATTTGAAATTGGCAATAAAAAAACCATTTCTATTTTAAATTTTAAATAATTTCTCCAAAGCAGACATTTTAAACACATCTTTAACAGATCGTAGGAATAAGTTGTCAAGTCAGCATTTACCGCCTGTGCGATATATACAAATAGATTTGTGACTTTTCTCTAATTCTTCCTGCTTCCTTTTCTGCATCAGTCTCTGCTCTCTCCGGTGAGCGCCACCTATTGGTTGAACACAAACAAGTGGATGCTGTCCTTCCCCATTCTTTGTTGTAATAACTGTGGTGACAGAAACAATAGTAACCAGAGCTTAACTTCCTCTTTCTCAGCAAAAACAAAAACGCCTTACAAAAGGATTCATTTTTCTTCTTCTTACTGCTCGCCAACTGGAAGCTATTATAATTTATTTTTAAACGGCATCATGAGGAGCTTAACTTTTTCATTCCCATCTTTAGCTTTGTGACAAACGTTGCCTGAAAGTCAAACTTAATACCGCTCATCTGAAAAATTATGCATAATATGAGTAAAAGACTTTCTGATCGTGTTTTGTTTCTTTTGGTTTTTATTAATGCTCAATACATGATTTATTGATATTCTTATATCCCTCTCTCCCTTGTATAATGTATTTAATTGTTTTCCTTATTTTTTACTGGTCAATCAATATCAAAGAAGCAGAATAATCAGTGTGCATAACTTTCAGACAATACAAGTGATTATAATTATTTTCGGGGTTCCTTTTGAAATTAAATGTGCTTGGTTTTTTCCCGCTTGCAGTTCATCTCGAACCATTAAGTTAAAAAATTTTTTTTAAAGTAGGTTCTGTATTTGGGGGAATTTTCCAACAGCTGAATCCCAGATGTCCTGACTTTCTTTCTCAAGCGTACATGTTAGAGCTGTCCGTATCAAAGGTTAATTGTTCTGTATATACTGTAACGGTCATCTCTGATCTCACTTGCTTCCCGTCTTCAAAGAGTGACACTGTAAACATTGATGATGTATAGAAATGCAAATCTATTTTAATACTCGTAACTCATGAAGACCTTGTTTTGTATGTACAGTATGAATTAAAGCTGTGCTGTAGTGATGATGGGTTTGGAACTTTACTTCAAAACCTCTGACACCACTCTGTTTTTTAAAATTCATTTTTGTATTTGGCCATAATTTGAGATGTCACTAGATGACATTTTGGCTTATATGGGCCCTATAGTGATAAATAGCTTTATCACTCTATATATATAGATATATTAATAAATATATGTATATACATATATTTATTTAAATATATTAATAAATGTATATTATATATTAATACATATATATTATATATTAATATATAATACATATATTTATTTAAATATATATATAACATTAAGGGGATATATATAAACATATATATAGATATATATTAATAGATATATATATATATTAATAAATCTATATATATACATACATTTATTTAAATATATTTAAATATATATAACATTAAGCGGATATAAACATGAAAAAAAGTTGTATCGTTTTGTATTTATGTTTAATCGAATGTTTAATTATAGTTTTGTGGGGTGGCTCGTCTAGGGCTCCAAGAAGGGCTTCATCCGGCCCTGTGAGGCGACACGACCCCGTAAAACACGACCCGCTGTCCGGTAGGATTATTGAGTAAACCGCCGCCGCCGCACGACGGCTAGTCCCCGCGGAGAAGAGCGCATTACGTGGGTTCCGTCGCGCTTCCGCTCGGTCTCAATATGCGGAACTCCCTGCGGAGCGACGAGGATGAGGAGGAGGATGTTGTGAAGGCAGGTTCTGTGACCGACGGAGCGCAGAGGCGGACACGCTCACACGCTCACACACACTCGACACGTTTTCGCTCATCATCTTAACGTATTTATGCAGCGAGCCCGTTAAGAGGAAGTCGCCTCCTCGTTTCATCCACACGCTTCCAACGTCACACCGATGATATAGAGAAGGGGAGGCTGGACTGACGTCTCTTTGACCGCGGAGGGGTTCCCATCCCACCGGGCCCGATGCGAGCAGGAGGTAGGGCTGTTCTCGCTCTACGTCTCTGCCATTTAAACACATTTAGTGTATGTGTGGCCACTGCTTTCTGATACCACTGTTGTTGTTGTTTTTACATTTGACAGGCTTTTATTTTACTACATAAGTCGCTAAAGCTACTGTTAGCCGCTAACGCCAGTTAACGCCACTGGTTACCATTAGTTGACGTTAGCTAGCGAGCTAACCAACTGACGTTAGCTGCTAACAGTAGCTCGAGCTTATCGAGTGCGTTAAGGCTACTTGGTTACCGTTAGCCGGTCTTAGCTAGTTGACGTTCGCCGCTAACCAGTAGCTCGAGCGACATGTCTTTGGTAGTTAACGTCAGTTAGTTAACGTTGTCTAAGTAACCAACTGACGTTAGCTGCTAACGGTAGCTCGAGCTGCAGATGAGTCGTGACGTAGGACACCGTGAAGCTAGCCGAGTGGAGGTGAGAGGAAGCATCTTCTAGGGGTGAAGGTGGAGGACGAGCCGAGGGCCCTGGCGGCTTCACGTCATCTCCGCGATCTCCCTTCTGGTCGTGCATCTCCCACTAATCTCCACACCTAATGGCGAGTTAGGTTGTAAAACACACACACACACACACACACACACACACACACACACACACACACACACACACACACACCTAGCTACCGTCTGGCTGTAACCGACACCCTGTTCTTTTACACGATGATAAAACCAGCAACAGACACACACACACACACACACGCACACACGAGATGAGGGCAGTTGATTAAAATCTAAAAAGGATTGCACGACAATGAAATCGGCAGTGAACACAGGGGTTGTTGAGTCACGACGCAACTGAACGAACCTTCGTCATGCTGGTGCTACAAATATATTTATTCGTTTTTTATTCTGTATTTATTTTAACAGGTAACTGTTCGCCTAACTAAATGAATGAGATGGGGCCTGTGTAAAAAAATATAATACAAGTGTGTGTGTACAAGAGGTACAACACATGATTTCAATGTAAAGAATATATGTGTATATATATATATATATGTGTGTGTGAATATATATATAAGTGTGTATATGTGTATATATATATGTGTGTATATATATATATCTGTCTATATATGTGTGTATATATACATATGTGTGTATGTGAATATATCTGTCTATATATGTGTATATATATATATACATATGTGTATATATATATATAGAGATAGATAGACCGTCTTCCCCCTTTTTTATCGAGGGTGCACTGGTGGGGGACAACTGTGTCTCCAGGGATGAAGTGCAGTGCTCTGTGATTTATATATTGAGTCATACGGGCCTTCAGGTTTTGTGAGAAGCATACGCAACATCACAACAATCGAGCGACATCATCAGCAAAACCTTCCTTTTGCACTCTGAATTTGAACATTCAGGTCAGAAATACGAGAGGTCTATTTTTAGTCCCAAGCGTATTTCGGAATGATGCAATAAAAAGTAGGAAAGGGTGCGAATAAAATGCAATACAAACCATTAAAATGATTTGGAAACGTGCAAAAAAAACAAATGTACACTGTGCTAGAAATGTAAACGTGTTTTTAAAATGGGTTAACAGGAAGGTGAAATAATTAAATATGAATGCGCCGACAAGTCGGCCAGGGTCATAGACAATCAACTGGATTGACATAAAACAATGATGAATACAACATCTATAGATTCGTGGGAAGACTAAACGTTTTGGTGTATTATGTTATGACATGTGTTATGTAATGCACATCTGTAAAGTCCACCTCCGTGTGACTCTTAACGCGTACTATTGTTTACCTGCATGACCACATGCTTCGGTTTTAAGACGATAAATGTGATTCACTAGCCAGACAAAGTTAAAAAAAACATCATTTTTCTGCATTTTCTTTTATAAATGAACATGTAAATAAGAGCGCAGCGTGTGGTTCTTTAGTCGGAGCGCTCCAGACTCAGTGTGTGCTCAGCAGATGGTTCTCCGATCTGTTCCATCGGCTGTGGAACGTTCTACGATGGGATCGAGACGCAAAGCATCGTAATCTAAAAGGGAGAACGCAAAGAAGGATCAATACTTTCTGAATCCCCACTTCACCTCTCCCTCGTTTGCGTGTCTCTCTCCATGCTGCCGATTTATTTTTATTTTTTTACTGCGACCGCCGACGCTCGAGGCCCGTGAATCATCGATTTCCTCTCCTTACATAAGCAGCCCGCCGCCCGCACTCGTCTGTCGTGTTCAACGGCGTCGTTACCTTTCCTTTTGAAGATCACGCCGCTTTGTGGCCATTATTTGTTCTTTTCATCCCGTATTTATTTTTTAGAAGGGAGATGCAAAGATCGAATGCCGAGCTCGTCGCGGTGAATACAATCGGCGAAGTGGCGTAGTCCGTCCACTCATCTAAAAATAACGCTGCGGTGCTGGATGAGTCGGCTATGAAATAACCATCTGGGCTTTTCACCAGGACGCATTTGTGTCGCCAGACGTTGATTCATTGTGCTGATGGGTCTAGATGTAGAGGGTTAGATCTGTATTCTGCACTTTCAATATCGATATCTAGACGGATATATTTCTATCCATCGCTCTAATTAAAAATCGTAAAAATGTTGCGTTTTCTTACGAAATCCAGCAACACACACACAAAGAAAACATAAAAGGAGAAATGCATCCGGAGGACAATGATGCAACACATCCAATATCGACATCAATGATGCAGCGACCAATATCAACATCTTCTTGCAGCACTGAAACGTGAGAGTTAGCACAAAGTGAACACAGATTTAATTTGAATAGTTATTTAAGTTTCATGCCATAAGTACGAACCCTTAAGTCTTCCTAGTAACTTGAATTAATTGACCGAATTCTGCTCGTTTTCTCTCCTCTCAGACGAACGCGCTCCAGTAACCGTCTTCCTGGGTCACTCTTCCATCTGTAAATCCATAAATGGCAACGCGTGCGAACCGCTGGTTTAGATGACGCCTCCGTCGGCTTATCGGCGCGGCGATAACGCCGTTCACGAGACGAGGGAAACGCCGTTTGCATTTCAGGGCGGAGGTTCTGAATGTGGTGTTTGTTGCTGTGGGATGAAAAGGTTTCCTGTCGCTCATCACACGCCGGCTTATGCGCGCCGTCGGGTACCTTTCAACGCTCCCGTCGTCCCTCAGGGTCCGTACGGTCATGGAAAACCTGGAAAAGTCATGGAATTTGAAAATGGACATTTCCAGGCCTGGAAAAGTCATGGAAAAAACTTAAATCGTAAAAGTCATGGAAATTTGTTAAAATCGCGTGTTCATTCACGCCGAGTTTGGAATAATTGAGTTGTTTTTTAAAGAAAGACGCTCAAAATATAAGCCGGCGTACGCTCTCAATACGCAACATTTTCTAAATTTTTCATATTTATACTGAGATTTCAATTTGGTCATGGACATTTGGTTTAAAGTCCTGGAAAAGTCATGAAAATCCATCGGTCAAAATGTGTCAGAACCCTGGTATAACGTGATAACACACGCATGCGTTTAGGTTTTCATCCGTCCCAACGCGCCACATTGGTAGTTAATGAAGCGGTTTGATCCCGACCTCGTTCTGAGGGAGGGGCGTGGCAACTTCCGTCCGCATTTTAGTGAACCAATAATAACATCACATGGAAAAAGTGTCTCTGTAAATAGTTTAGTAACCATAAACCGAGCATAATCCCTCCTTTGTTGTCAATGGAGCGCCTCCTCACCACATGTGCAGCTGGTTGTCACTTTGTTTGACTAAAGCACAGCTGTGAATGTGTGCCGTCAACGAAGCGGCCGCACGTTGTTTTTTTTCCGTAGGAAGTGGAAGTGGACAACCTACTTAAAAACACTCATGCATAGTTTTTTAAAATAACATCCAATCCTCTCTTCTTCCTGTGGAATCAAACGCCCGCCGGCACCGACGAGCTTGGCTAAAGAATCGGAGCTAGGAGCTAACGGCTAACGGTCGCAGATTTCCATGGGTTGCGTTCAAGTACCATTCGGTAAAACTAGTATTAAAACTAGATAAATGTAATCTCGTAGTTTTTAGCGAGCAACTTTAAATAATAGCGGTTTGAAGGGACTTCTTTCACAGTTGTAACTTCCTTGTATCTGATTGGTTCTCTGGATCTGCCGATGAACAAGTTCAGGAGGCGGAATCTGTACCGGGGGAAAATTGCATCTCAACATCTCTACTTCAAAGAGTTCAGAGTCTCTTTTTCTTGCGTTGCAGGTTTTTGAACTCTCACGATGACGATCGAGGAGCTGCCTTTCCACTTCACACCGGAACTCTCCCCAGCTGCGATGGGAAGGCGCCACTGACTCGAGAGGGAACGTCGGTCCTGGACGCCGTGACGGTCCGAGATGGAGAAAAAGAAACCGTGCCCTCGCCTCCTGGACTACCTGGTGGTGGTCGGCGCAAGGTAGGAACCTCCGCCGACGTGGAGACGCCGTTTGGGTTTCATGGAATACCCCCGACATCTCAGCCATGACATTTGTTTAGTGATGCCGATTTAATGAAATAGTGTCATCTCTTTTAGGGTCAAACTAAAAATAACACACAAATAGCACAAGGATGAATTTTTTTTTGAAATAAACCTAATGAAGCCCAATCTCTAGTTTAGACCTTGGCTTTGTGTCAGTAAACCAGATTAACTGCCCAGAGTCGTACCAATCGGGTCCAAAGGCTTGGTGACCCGCTTTGTGGCGTCTTGGCGTACGACAGGCAGACAAACTAGACTTCCTGGTCGTTAAATCTTCTTCATCCTGCAGACGCTCGTTCACATTTCGCCGACGTGCGCTTTGTGCATCACTTTGTGGAAATCCCCAGTTTAATCCAACTTCTATCAATTGACCAAATTCTTTGGTTCCTCTCTTTATGAAATGCTTAATGAGCATTTTTTATACATCAGACTTGACCCTTCCCGAAGTTTAAAAAAACGCAGACTGGCCAATCGCATTAGCTAACATCAGCAGAGTAAAGCACCTAAACACACTATGCTACGCTAGCTAACGAAGGTACACCAGACATAATCTATTTTCTAATTATGCGAATAATACACGATATAAAGAATCCTCACTAGTGATGGAGCTTTTTTCGTAAATAGTGAAATCCCTTTTTTGGTTTCACCAAAACAGGAGCTAAATCCACCGGACTGATAAAACACATCTTTGTCTTTACACTTCTTCAACAATGTCTAGAAATAAACATATAATTTCCAGCATTAGGACTGAAAATATCGGATGAGAAACCAGAGCGAGGTCACTGACATCTCTTTAGCTTTGTTTCATTCCCTTCGCATTGAAAATGCGGAAGGTTATGTTTTGATCGCCGTGTATTTATTTATTTATTTGTATGCGTGTTACTCGCATAATACAAAAAGTATTAAACCGAATCGCATGCAATTTGGTGGGATGATTGGTTATTATCCGGGGACCATTTGATTAGATTTGATCGGGTCAAAGGTCAAGGTCATGAAAAGGTCAAAATCTTCTTTTTACCATAGCACGGTCAATGTGTATCCAATTGGCATGCAACTAATGCCAAAATGTTCATAATTCAATGCCCAATCTTGTGATATGCGAAGGTATGCGCTCTACCGAGTGCCCGTTCTAGTTAGAGAGTGAAGTGAGTGACCGTGTGAGCTCCACTGTAGCTTGACAGAGGGGCGGAGCTTAGCGCCGGCTCCATTAAGCCACACGACAAATGCAAGGTGCTTCAAACGCGATAGAAGTAAAAAAAAAACAAATGTTTGTTTCTCGCCTCCAGGCAACCGAGCAGCGACAACGTGGCCCAGACGCCGCAGCTCCTCCGCCGCTACCCGCTGGAGGACCACCGCGACTTCCCGCTGCCGCCCGACGTGGTGTTCTTCTGCCAGCCCGAGGGCTGCCTGAGCACACGCCAGCGGCGGGTCAGCCTCCGCGACGACTCCTCCTTCGTCTTCACGCTCACAGACAAGGACTCGGGGATCACCCGCTACGGGATCTGCGTCAACTTCTACCGCTCTTTCCAGCGGGGGCACCACCGCGCCCGCGCCGACAAAAGCGGCCACGCGGCCGCGGAGACGGCCAGCGACGGGTCCGACGGCAGCGGGGGAGGCCCCGCCTCCGCGTTCTCGCCGCCTGACGACGCCGACTCGGCGACTCCCCCCGGCTTGTCCGGGGAGGAGGGCGGACGAGCGGGCGCCGAGGCGAACGCCGGCAAGTCCCCGCAGCGCAAGCGGAGCGCCGCCAAGATGGCGGCCGGGAACCGCAACAGCACGCTCACCTCGCTGTGCGCCATCAGCCACTACCCCTTCTTCTCCGCCTTCAGGGAGTGCTTGTACATCCTCAAGAGGCTCGTGGACTGCTGCAGCCAGAGGCTGACGCAGCGGGCCGGGCTCCCCCGCACCACCCAGAGGTGAGGCTGGAGGTGGCGTCGCTCACGGCTCATTGGGGGGACTCTTTCAGACATTTATTCACGTAATCTGTATTTTAGACGCTCGCGCTTCCAGCTGTTTTGGTTTTAAAGTGGTTCTATCAACAACAACACGTATGGTCGGTTGCTGTAAAAGAAACTGACCACATTCACGGTCGCCAGATAAAGAACTCCTCATGCTTTTGTCATTATTACATTCTTATTATTACTCATTATTGGACAGATTGCCATGAGTTCCTTCACATGACCAAGGACTTAACAACTTTTGCTTTAAAGGAAACGATTGCGTTTACTTTCTCACCGTTTTTTGCCTTGAATCTGACTCCTCGACCGTTTGTATTGGGGACTGTAATTCACTTTGCAGCCTCTAGGGGGCGCGAGGGCGGCGAAGAAATGTATCCCTCCTAAATCTGTGTATGAATGCACATCTATACATACATTTAAAAAAAAGAATAACATGCTTATAAACGCAACAAAAAATAGCAGGTCCGTGCGTCTCATGCGTGATGATCTGTCTTCATCGGTGCGACGTTGCATCAATTATTTGCCGCGTCATCGCGTTCGTTCATGACGCGGCAAATAATCGACGACCAACACGGACTCGATCCGGGACGGTTTTATTTGCCGGCCGTCTGCAGCCGGTGTCGTGTTCTCACACTCCACCTCCGGGATAAACACCAAGCGAGCCGGAAATAGCCTCAGTGCATTCGAAAGGTTTTTATATTCCAGCAAATCGTATTTCCTCCGGTGCGGAGACGGTTTCCGAGAATTTGTTTATTTCGACTTGATATACAGAATTTCCGTTGATACTCGAGCTGCTTTTCAGTTGTGCACCCATTCTATGAGAAGAGTTCAAATAAAGAGAACACTAATGTGGGATGTTTTGGACCACTTCATAGGAAGAAACGACACTCGGCACTCGGCAGTGTTTTGTTTATGTTTTGTTTATGTTTACCTTCGCATTGAAAATGCGGAAGGTTATGTTTTGATCGCCGTGTATCTATTTATTTATTTATTTGTATGCGTGTTACTCGCATAACTCAAAAAGTATTGAACCGAATCGCATGAAATTTGGTGGGATGATTGGGTATTATCTGGGGACCATTTGATTAGATTGGGTCAAAGGTCAAGGTCATGAAAAGGTCAAAATCTTCATTTTACCATAGCGCGGTCAATTTCTATCCAATTGGCAACTAATGCCAAAATGTTCATAATTCAATGTCCAATCTTGTGATATGAGAAGGTATGCGCTCTACCGAGTGCCCGTTCTAGTTCGTTTATGTTTTGTTGATGTTGATTTATCTTAATTTAACGGCAGCGTCGATCGGTTCTTATTTGGTTTGTGCTGCAGAAAACGCACACAGCCGCCCACTGTGTGCTGTTTTGTTGTTGTGTTGTTGTGATGCTCTCGGTTATCCAGGGTGACGCATTCTCGTAGTGACAGTGTTAACGAGGCTGTCTCTTCCCGTGGGCTGAGACCCAGCGTGACGGTTGGTCACCTGAGGCGTTTCCCCCACCGCGCTCTAATTATTTATTTATTTACAGCTGTCCACCCAGCGCAGCGCTCCCCCTCTCGACGCACAGCTCATTTCACACCGCGACTTTCCCTTTTTCCTTTCCTCCTGATGCAACGATAACATTCCGATAACATTAATATCGATTTTCACCGACGGCCTCTGGAAGAAGAAAAAAGGCTATTAAAGCCGCAGGCCGAACGAAACCGAGAACCCCCCCCCCACGACGATATGATTGGTTAAAAAGCGGCGCCACAATGACGGAGAAGCAGGAGCGCCGCTGCATAACGGCTGCGAGCGGCGTTCTGTTCTACGGCGGCTCGGACAGATCGAGGTCTCTGGCCGCCTCCGGGGTGCAGCTGGTGGGAGGGCTCCGTCGGACGAATGATTTATCTCCCTCCTTACCACACACACACACACACACGGTGTCATTAGCCCCTCTCTCGAGTGTATATTCTCTGTGTGAGTGTAGCATGGCATGTTTGCACATCAATATTTGGCCGATTGCTTAAGAGCCTCTCGTCTTTTAAAATCTTGTTTGCTGGTTCTGTTCGTGACGTCGTTGGCTTCCCGGTGGCGGTCTGCTGCATTACATGAGCATCACAAATCTGGTTTTCATTAAAATAATTACTGTCCGCAATACATTGTTATTTGTTACGCTTCACATATTTAGCACGTTGGTGAAATTATTTGGATCATGGAAATGGGAGTCAGTGTTTATTCGTGTATTTGACAATTTGGTGTGTGTCAAACGGGGATTTGGATTCAATGTATTGAGATATTGTTGGCGAGGGATTTATTAAATATATATAGTATACTACAATCAAATAATATCGCAATACTCGAGCATAATGATATTGTTTTCACACGTGTTCAAAATGGATTATGTTATTAATTCTTTATTACATGTTTCTAACCACTTTCAAGCTTTCTTAAAATATAATTCTTAAAGTTCATCAAACAAATGCCATGATTATTACTCCTGGTATATTACTTCTCTCGGTTTCATATCATTTACATTTAATATCTATTTGTTTTGGATTGGTGCCATGTGGTCACATGCATCCTAAATAAATTGGGCATTAGGATACTTGTGAGAGATCAAGAATAAATCAAATGAATGCGGAGGAGCGCCTCTGAACGCTCTCTGTGTTTCCTCTCCAGAGACACCATGTGGCGGGTGTTCACCGGCGTGCTGTCGGTGGAGGAGAAAGGCAGCCAGCTGCTGGCGGACCTGCGGGAGATCGAGTCCTGGGTGTACCGGTTGCTGCGCTCGCCGGTGCCGGTGGCCGGCCAGCGGCGCGTGGACGTGGAGGTCCTGCCCAACGAACTCAAGCGGGCGCTCACCTTCGCCCTGCCGGACAACTCCCGCTTCTCCATGGTCGACTTCCCCTTGCACCTGCCCCTGGAGCTGCTGGGCGTGGACGCCTGTCTTCAGGTCCTCAGCTGTGTCCTGCTAGAGCACAAGGTAAGGGACCCCCCCGACCGAAACCTGGTTCTGAAAAAATAAGGTCCGGAGTTAATGGTTCATAAGAAGTCACCAAGTGAGACCTCGTCGTAAACCTCCCATCTTCGTCTCTGTCATTTACTCCGACTGACGCACATTTTTAACGGAGTTTGATTATAAGAACAAATGTATGAACATTTTAAATGTTTTTTTTCTTTCTCACAAATATAATCAAAACTAGAATGGGCACTCGGTAGAGCGCATACCTTCGCATATCACAAGATTGGGCATTGAATTATGAATATTTTGGCATTAGTTGCCAATTGGATAGAAATTGACCGTGCTATGGTAAAAAGAAGATTTTGACTTTTTCTTGACCTTTGACCCGATCGATCCCAAAATCTAATCAAATGGTCCCCGGATAATAACCAATCATCCCACCAAATTTCATGCGATTCGGTTTAATACTTTTTGAGTTATGCGAGAAACACGCATACAAATAAATAAATACACGGCGATCAAAACACAACCTTCCGCATTTTCAATGCGAAGGTAACAAGACGACAGGGTACCCGCGTTGTTTAATCCGTGTTTCTCTGTAACCTCCTCAGGTCATTCTTCAGTCGAGAGACTACAACGCTCTGTCCATGAGCGTCATGGCCTTCGTCGCCATGATCTACCCTCTGGAGTACATGTTCCCCGTCATCCCCTTGCTGCCCACATGCATGGCCTCCGCCGAGCAGGTATAACCAGCGTCGGAAATACACCGGGGCGAAGGGTAAAACTGCCCCAAAGAAATATAATGTTGCCCCTGATATCACGAGGAGAGGGGCAACACATGCCCCCATAATTTAAAAACGTTTTTCTGTTGTTCTCTGTTGTGTTTGTCCTCTGTGTATCGCCTGTACACAAAAATAAATCAATTAATAAAATTTTAATTAGAAAAAAACAATGGAATAAGCGAAAATTGTTAATAGTTGTTTATAAAAATGTAATAACAATAAATAACCACAAATAAATAAGAATACTATTGAATATGATTTATGTTTTTAAAAAAAAGAAGAATTATATTCTTATTTTTATGACAATTGCTCATATACTGTAAGCCTAAATAAGTATATGTATTATATTAAAGGTTAAATGTTATTTCACAAGTTTTTAAAAAGTGCCCCCAATTTATTTTTAAATGCCCCTGGATTCCAGACTGGGGGCAAAAATTGCCCCCTGAAAATGATGTAAATGTCTTAATGGAGCCCTGCCGCTGAGCTACGTTGCCATGGAGACCACACTGTCACTACCTGCACTTCCCGTCTTCATACTATCACATTTTCGGATTCAATTCAAAGAGTGGTTTAAGACTGAAACGGATGTGTTTTAAAGGAAATAAACGTCAGTTAACAGTGATTTTAAAAGTACAAGCTCAAATCTTTAAACATCACCTGGAGATCCAGACTGCAGACGATGCATTTAAGGAACGCCTGGAGTCGGTAAACCTTCAGTAGCTAGCGTAGCATAGGGGTGCTAATGTCAGTTAATGTTGTCCGACCTCTCTGTGTTACGGATGTCACTGTTAAACAACCTGAGCATAAAGAACCTCTCGAACCTTAAAGTCAGCCGACTGGTTGTCCTGCGCTGTGATTGGCCGGTCTGCGTTCGAGGGGGCGGGGCTTGGAGTCCATTGCAAATGCTCTCGGGCGCCGCTGCATCACGTTGTGACTGACCGCCGTGTGTTTTCTCCCCGCAGCTGCTTCTCGCCCCGACCCCCTACATCATCGGCGTCCCCGCCAGCTTCTTCCTCTACAAAGCCGACTTCAAAATGCCCGACGACTTGTGGCTGGTCGACCTCGACAGCAGCAAGGTCGGTGCATCGGCACGCCGCTTCTCGGCTCCTGATAGTTTGTTTGTTTTGACAACTTCTTGTTTATTCCGCGTCTCTCCGTCTCCAGGTTATCGCGCCGACCAACGCGGAGTTCCTCCCCCCTCTTCCGGAGCCTGAAGCGGGCGAGCTCAAGAAGCATCTGAAGCAGGTACCGCGTGGCGTTGGTGTCCGTCCTCTTGAACCGTTACCCGTGTTCATATATATATATTTATTTATTTATTTATTTATATCTATATTTATTTATTTATATATATATATATTTATTTATATATATAAATGTATTTATATATATAAATGTATTTATATTTATTTATTTATATATATATATATTTAAATCCTGCCGCTCTGTGGCAGCACAAGCAGAGTAGCCGCGTGAACCCCGGCGCTGCACCTGAAGCCCGGCCGTTCAACGCCGCTCGCCAATTTCTTACGTACGTGTAACGCTTCTCTTTCCAGCAGTGTGAAGAGTAGGGGCTTCCTCCCTCACCACCGTTGTATGTATTGTAGATGAGCGTGAGAGCATTTTCCTTTGGGATTTGTGGTGCACTAACAGAAACAAATGTGTTTCTTTCTTTTTTTGTTTCCTTTTCCTGTTTTTCTTTGCATGCTCAAAAGCTCTTGGAGGTAAATGATCAGATTCTAGGACCCTCCTGGAAACCTTTAGTCACTAACGTACCCCTCTCCCCCGATGGTCCAACATCACAACCTGGGTCTGATTCACGGGGTTAATTGACGTCATTTTTTATTTGACAGTTGTGAAAAACACATTGATTGATTATCAAGGACGGAAAGAGCTTTTTATTTTTTTATTTTTTTATATATGATGACCGGATATAATACAAACCCTCGACGGTGCACTCCCTAATAATTGATGGTGGAGTTTAAATTCATGACGACTGAAATGGATTCTCAAGTACCGCACTAATTAGCCTTCTGCGGTTTCCTGTTCACGTCGTAGTGACGATGATGATGATGAAGAAGAAGAGAAACCCGCTCATGACCTTCAGTGAGTTCTTTTATTTTTGCAGAAACGCCATCTGTCTGTTCAGGGCTTTTTATAAAGGGAGACGACGCAATTAAAATAATGGCCTAACCCTCATTTTTTTTATCGTATTTAAATTACACCGGAACAAATGTAAAAAATTTTTTTTTTTTAATTATTAAGTGGTTTGAAGTTTTTTGTAATTTATTTAATTTAATTTAATTTATTCAGGCAAACATTTAATTTAATTAAATTAATTTAGGCAAACAAGTTTTTTGAAGATTTTTGTAATTTATTTAATTTATTCAGGCAAACATTTAATTTAATTTAATTAATTTAGGCAAACAAGTTTTTTGAAGATTTTTGTAATTTATTTAATTACATTTAATTTATTTAGGCAAACATTTAATTAATTAAATTAATTTAGGCAAACAAGTTTTTTGAAGTTTTTTGTAATTTATTTAATTTAATTTATTTAGGCAAACAAGCTTCACGACAATATGAACTCTGAAGCTGTATGGGACATACGTTTTGAGGGGAGGGGGGGGGGGGACACAAACAAACACCGAGCTGCTGGTGCACTTAACCGCTTGGTTTGTTTGTGTTTTCCTTTGTGTGAATTTGGGGATGCCAAACTAACATTTAAGGCATCGTACAACGGCACTCACACAAAAATAATTTAAAAAACTGTCCCCTTTTTATTTGACACCTTCAGTGAAATCCAAACCAACATGGACCTGTCCTCATCCGTCCTCACACACACATCTAGCTGTATCCATACGTCTTGAATCAGAGCCAGTTTGTTAGCTGTGTGTGTGTGTGTGTGTGTGTGTGTGTGTGCGAGGAGCAGCTCTCTCTCCCATGTGTGCGGGTGTGTGACAGAAGCTTGTGTGTAGGAGTGTGCAAAGCCTCAGTTTAGCAGTTGTATATTTGGAAACGAGAAGCATACAACAACAACAACAACAACACTATCTGCCATTGGAGAAAATGTGGCTGAAGATTGTTTCAGTGCTTCTCTGAAGACCGCGATGCCAAAAGCAGAATGTTGCTCGTGTGAGAGTCACGAAAAATACTTGCAACTAAACACTGAAATAAATTGGTCCTGAACCAGCGACGAATTTATTTTTCGGTTGTGTTATTTCAAAACGGTGATTTATCGTGCAAGTATTTTAATCTGTGTTTCTGAAAAGAGATCTGCTGTTGTTTTATCTGTCATCATCTCCATCCCTCCATCGTTGCCACTGGCTCCGCCCAGCTGGTCACCATGGATACCGTCACGCGTCTACGGGCGGCTTTGGTCTCGTGTCACCCGTCCGTGTCTCCCCATCTTCCTCTTTCTCTCCGTCTTCCTCTCGTGTCTCTTCACTCGCACTCAAATGTCTCTTCTTCTCTCCTTCCTTCAGTAAATTGTCAAACGTGAAATGAGACGCTCGTCTCATCTTTGCACAAAAAACAACCGCAAATATTACCAGACAAATTTGTGGGCGGGATTTGCTGGTGAAGGGAGACCAAGAAAAGCAGGAGAGGAGGCCGTGTGGCGTGTGGCGTGTGGCGTGTGGTTCCTCGTGTCATCCCTCCATCAGGCCTTCATCATGTGACTCCTCTTATGTTCCTAGTGTCTGGTCAGGTTGACCGTGATCACCCAAAAGCAGATCTTCTCCTCCGACAACAAGGTTACTCATTTCTCCTCCCGTGGAATGTGTAATGCCCCTGCACGGAAATCCTCTCTCTCTCTCTCTCTCTCTCTCTCTCTTTCTTTCTCTTTTTCTTGTTGTTGTTCTTCTTTTTCTTCTACTTCTACACTTCTTCTTCTTCTTCCACTCTTCTTTTACATTTCTTATTCTTCTACACTTCTATTTCTACACTTATTCTCCACCTCTTCTTCTTCTTTTACACTTTTTCTCACACTCTTCTTTCACATTTCTTCTTCTTCTACACCTCTTCTACATCTCTTCTTCTTCTACACTTCTTCTATTTCTACACTTCTTCTTCTCTTTCTACACCTCTTCTATTTCTACACTTCTTCTCTTTCTACACCTCTTCTATTTCTACACTTCTTCTTTTCTTTCTACACCTATTCTTCTACACCTCTTTTTCTCTTTCTACACCTCTTCTTCTTCTATTTCTACACTTCTTCTTTTCCTTCTACACTTCTTCTTCTCTTTCTACACCTATTCTTCTACACCTCTTCTCTTTCTACACTTCTTCTTTTCTTTCTACACTTCTATTTCTACACGTCTTCTATTTCTACACTTCTTCTTCTACACTTCTTCTCTCTCTCTCATTGTTTTGCTTGCGACTCCAACTCGTCTCTCGCCCTCTGAGACGTGGATGAGCTGCATAATCACAGGAATGTTGCGGACCAGTTTTTAACATGTTGCGTAACCCCGCTTAGCTCTGGCTTGAGCATGACTGAATGTGCGTGCATCTATCTTGGCATCAGTGAGTGTTCTCCGTGAGAAAACAAGTCAAACTAAACGCCGACCAAGCTACCCACCTCCCTGACGGGAGTTTTAACATTCACCTCCGGCAACGGCGCGTTCCCTAACGCTAAGCTAAACACGAGACTCCGTTTCCCCTTGGAGCAAATCGTGCTTATCGACTCCCTTCCCCTCAGAAGTGACCCACCCACCAGAGGCATCAACATGCTCAGCAAACTGTGGTTTTAATGAGGGTAAAGACAAATTGTGACAAGAATAAAGGGGGAGGGGTTACTATTTCATTGGGTCATCCCATAAAAGATTGTCCATGATAAGTTCTCATCACTCACTCACTTTGGCACCAATATTTCCCCTCAAAAGCGAGGGGAAATATGTATATTATGTCAACTTAAGTGTAGAAATTGATATTTTGACGACAATGTTGATGCCAATCGTGGGCGTGGTCCATCACCGTGCTGTGTCTTTTTGATTTTCTTTATGTCTTTGAATCCACTGCTGGTTCTTTTTTGTTCTAACGTGTGTCCATGTCACCTGTTGTAGGCGTTGGCCAGCATGAGTTTGAACACCCAACCCATCCTGAACCTGGAGAAGTTCCAGGAAGGTCACGAGATGCCGCTGCTCCCGCCGGGACGGGACAAAGCCTCGCCGTCCTCCACGGAGTTCAACCCGCTGATCTACGGCAACGACGTCGACTCGGTGGACGTGGCCACCAGGCAAGCTATGAATGTTTCCATTGGTCACGCCTCTGTGGCCATTTAAGGGGGAGGGGGAAAGGTTATGAACTAAATATATTTATGGATTCACAGATATGGGATTTTAGGGCTAACAACCAATAATAATCTGTTTGTTATCGCCGTTTGATCCAATAGCCAATAAAATAATCTTTAAAATGCGAAAAGGATAATAAATAAATAAATATATTTATTGATATATATTTATTGATATTTATTCATTGATATTTATATATATATATATATATATATTCTTTTTTAAATATTGATTTATATATATTTTTTATTTATATTGATTTATATTTTTATTTATTTATATACAGGACTGTCTCAGAAGAATAGTATTTTGTTTTTTTTTATTTTCAAAAATGTCAAAACAAAAATTAAAAAAAATTGTCGTCAATTATTAGCCTTTTTTATATGAAATATTGCAAGCCTTTTTTTATTTAAAAAAAAGAAATATCAAAATCTCTAAATAATAATATATAATAGTATATCTAGTAGGTATTAAATGAAAAAACTGAATTTTTCAATTTACTCAAAAACCCTGAAGGGTTTCCTTCCTGACAAAACACCCCTGACACCTTTCCTTTTTTTTTTTTTTTTTTTTGATGAAATTTTGAAATTTTTTTTTTTAATGGATTTTTTTTTTTTTTGTAAAAAAAATATAATCAGCAATATTAAAAGAAAAAAACTTGCAATATTTCAGTTGATTTGTAATGAATCCAGAATGCATGACATTTTTTTTTTTTGTAATTACAGAAAATAAAGAACTTTATCACAATATTCTAATTTTCTGAGACAGTCCTGTATATTATTTTTATTTATTTATATATATTATTTTTATTTATTATTATTAGATTATTTTAAGCTCACACTCCCTAGAATAGAACATCCATTCATTCATTGTGACCTTGTTTGTATAAGCTTCCTATTATTGTTTTTCACATTTTAGTCTAATTCTGCGTGTGGAGCTCAGCCTCGCTCTCACGGAGGCAAACATCATCCGAATAAAAACAGTTTAAATCTCTGCTGTTTAATTTGTGCGCTGCATTATGGGATGTAATAACCGTCTGGTGTTCTATTATCGGAACAACAATTATCATATTTTCTTACTCATCGGTCAGTATATCGTGAAATCCTAATTTAATTGTCCTTCTTTTCCAGGGTCGCCATGGTTCGCTTCTTCAACTCCCCGAATGTCCTCCAGGGGTTCCAGATGCACACGCGCACCCTGCGCCTCTTCCCGCGGCCCGTGGTGGCGTTCCAGTGCACCTCCTTCCTGGCGTCCCGGCCGCGGCGCTCCTGCTTCGCCGACAAGCTGTCTCACACGCAGGCGGTGGAGTTCTACGGCGAGTGGGCCCTGAACCCCTCCAACCTGGCCTTCCAGAGGATCCACAACAGTGAGGCTCGTCCGTACCTTGTTCAATCAAAGCCAGCTGTTTCTCTCCACGCTTCACACACGCGCCTCCCCTCCGTTCCAGATGTGTTCGACCCCTCCTTGATCGGAGACAAGCCCAAGTGGTACGCGCACCAGCTGCAGCCGGTGGTCTACAGGGTGTACGATGGGAGCTCCCAGCTGGTGGAGGCCATGGCCGGCCCCCTGGAGGACGAGGGCAACGAGTCTGACCCCACGGACAGGTAACGGACCATGATGCAACAGGGGGGCTTTAAACCGAATGTTCCGGGAGCAGCAAGAAGACAAACCTCCACAATGTCAATAATAACTAGAATGGGCACTCGGTAGAGCGCATACCGTCGCATATCACAAGATGGGGCATTGAATTATGAACATTTTGGCATTAGTTGCATGCCAATTGGATAGAAATTTACCGCGCTATGGTAAAAAGATGTTTACCTTTTCATGACCTTGACCTTTGACCCGATTGATCCCAAAATCTAATCAAATGATCCCCGGATAATAAACAATCATCCCACCGAATTTCTTGCGATTCGGTTTAATACTTTTTGAGTTATGCGAATAACACGCATACAAATAAATAAATAAATACCCGGTGATCAAAACATAACCTTCCGTATTTTCAATGCGAAGGTAATAATGCATTTAATTTATATCGCGCTTTTCAAGCATTACATAATTCAAACATCCTAAAATCTATACAATAAAAGTATGTTTGGGGAGAGTTCCAGAGGGAGGGGCGCAGATATAGAGAGGCGGCTCCGTTGAGGGATTGTTCTGAACTGTCCATATCTATCGACTATTTCATGGCCTTTTTATTTTAGCACTTTTTTTAAAGAGTCGAGCATTAAATGCTTTACAAAGAGACAAATGGCTGAATATCCTTTACCAATATTGTTTTCCTGCTAAATATTTACTATTTACTTTTATTTTAGACTTAATGTTTCTAAAGCATTAAGAAGCGAATGTGCCTTCTTTTTATAGTTCTTCGATATATGGCTTTAATTGGTGAACGCTTTGTGACGGTCGCGTCTGAAAAAAGGTTTACGGCCTCGACGACTTTACAGTCTGTGTAAACCGCGGGATGCTTTTCAATAAAAACATGTTGATCTGTTTAGTAACGCAGTAAACATGTACTTTAATGGATATACTTTCATTGTTTGTCATCTTTTTGTTGACTTAAACTCAAACCCCCCCCCCCTCCCACCGGGACACCCATCTAGAGGACAGGAACATAAATCCATAAAAATACATTCCACCTCATTTCGCCGAGCCAGGCGTCTACACACACACACACACACACACACATCTGTGTGTAGACACCTGCATCCCTCTACAGAGTGAATCCACAGGCATCTCGATCGTGGAATATGCCGACTACCAACTATTCATACACTCTGTCATATTCATTGTGTTACTGTGTATTAATGTGTGTGTAATGATTCCTTCTGGTCACATGACATCTATTGTTCTGTCCATCCTGGAGAGGGATCCTCCTCTGTTGCTCTCCTGAAGGGTTCTTCACGTTCTGGGACAGGAAAGTCTATGTGTACAGATTGTAAAGCCCTCTGAGACACGTTTCTAATTTAGGAAAATGGGCTTTACAAAAAAAAAAAAGAAATAAACTGAATTGAATGACCTCACACAAGTGCAATACATCCAGCAATGAAGACGGAGACTCTAAGTCCTCTCTCTGCGTTGCAGCGACAGCGAGGCGTACGACGACTCCAGCTCCTCCTACTCCTCGCTGGGAGACCTCGTGAGCGAGATGATCCAAGGCGACATCCAGGGAGACACGCCGAGTGAGTCGCGCGGTGACCGCGCCGACGTTTGGCGAGCCTTCCCCTCGTTCACAAAATAAACACGGCAACGTTTGACCCTCGATGTCGCAGGCTTGGACCCGCCGACCCACGCCGCCCTGGGAGACGCCAGCGAGGTCGAGTTTCAAGACCTCCGCGACTTCAGGGACGGCTCGGGCTCCGAGGGACCCCCGAGCGGGGGGGCGCCAGCCGGACCGCCTCACCGCTCCGCCGCGACCACGAGGTCCAGTCCCAGCAGGGTCCTGCAGGGGCTCCACCAGGTGGGGTCCGGTTTACAACACGCACAAATAAACCAGAATGTTTTGTTCTTCTCTTTTCTGTTGTACATTTAAAAAACAAAGGTGCGCAACGCATTACATTGACAGCTATCAGAATCTGAATGAGAAACATTTATTTGCTTATTTGACTTTGCGGCTGGTGTGTACAAACAAACAAACAAACCAACAACAGTCAACACAGTGCAAGAATTTAAACTTTACATTTACGAAATAAAAACATTTGATTGCAAAAAAACCATTACATTTACAGTGGTCTAAAATAAAAAGTGCACCAACGGAGAACAGTGCTGTAGACCGGGTGAGAAATGGACATGTTATTTCGGGGGCAGTTTTCACCCCACTGACTGAACTCCAGGGGCATTTAAACATAAATTGGGGCACTTCTTGAAACTTGTGAAATTACATTTAACCTTTGTTAAAAAATAATAAATATACTTATTTAGTCTTACAGTATATGAGCAATTGTCCTAAAAATGTCAATAAGACTGTCAGGTAATAATAAGACTATTATGCAGGAGTCTACAGACTCAGTGTTTTCTTAAATTTTTTGGAACAATTAACAATAAGATCAGATGATCATATTCAATTTTATTCTTATTTCTTTGTGTTTATTTATTATTACATTTTTTCCATGTTTTTTTATAATTCAAAATTATATTTATTGACTTTTTGTGTGTGTAGTACAGGCAATACGGATAAGACAAACACACAACAAACGACACAAATAAAACACTATTAAATTATCAGAATTATTAGAGGAAGTTCTGGGGGCATTTGTTGCCTCTCCTCGTGACATCGGGGGCAACATTATATTTCTTTGCCCCGGTGTGTTTGTGACGCTGGCTGTGGACGAGGTGTGTAAGTGTGTGTTAAAGTGTAATCTGTGTTCAAATGACTAAATATAAAGTATAAACTGTGTGTTTCTGTGTGTCCAGCAGCAAAAGGAAGCTCCTGAACTCGAAGCCTCCTCCGGAGCCTCCTCACAGAACCACCCGGCCTCCTCCGGGCCGCTCCTCAAGCCCCCGGGGGGGGACGCCGGCGGCGGCCCGGCGGACTCCAACAGAAACCAAGAGTACGACAACCCGTACTTTGAGCCTCAGTACGGCTTCCCCTCGGAGGACGACCCCGACGGCGAGGAGCACGTGGAGTCGTACACGCCGCGATTCAACCAGAACCTCAACGGCAACAAGTGGGTTCCGCTGGTTTCATCACGTGAAGGAATACCAACGCCCATCCTTCAAAGGGGCTCGCCCACGTGTGTGTGTGTGTGTGAGAGTTCCCCATAACGTGTGTGTGTGAGAGTTCCCCATAACGTGTGTGTGTGAGAGATCCCCATAACGTGTGTGTGTGTGTGTGAGATCCCCATAACGTGTGTGTGTGTGAGAGTTCCCCATAACGTGTGTGTGTGTGAGATCCCCATAACGTGTGTGTGTGAGATCCCCATAACGTGTGTGTGTGAGATCCCCATAACGTGTGTGTGTGTGAGATCCCCATAACGTGTGTGTGTGTGAGATCCCCATAACGTGTGTGTGTGAGATCCCCATAACGTGTGTGTGTGTGTGTGTGAGATCCCCATAACGTGTGTGTGTGTGTGAGATCCCCATAACGTGTGTGTGTGTGAGATCCCCATAACGTGTGTGTGTGTGTGTGTGTGTGTGTGTGTGAGATCCCCATAACGTGTGTGTGTGTGTGAGATCCCCATAACGTGTGTGTGTGTGTGTGAGATCCCCATAACGTGTGTGTGTGAGATCCCCATAACGTGTGTGTGTGAGATCCCCATAACGTGTGTGTGTGTGAGATCCCCATAACGTGTGTGTGTGTGAGATCCCCATAACGTGTGTGTGTGTGTGTGAGATCCCCATAACGTGTGTGTGTGAGATCCCCATAACGTGTGTGTGTGTGTGTGAGATCCCCATAACGTGTGTGTGTGTGTGAGATCCCCATAATGTGTGTGTGTGTGTGTGTGTGAGATCCCCATAACGTGTGTGTGTGTGAGATCCCCATAACGTGTGTGTGTGTGTGTGAGATCCCCATAACGTGTGTGTGTGTGAGATCCCCATAACGTGTGTGTGTGTGTGAGATCCCCATAACGTGTGTGTGTGTGAGATCCCCATAACGTGTGTGTGAGAGTTTCCCATAACGTGTGTGTGTGTGTGAGAGAGTTTCCCATAACGTGTGTGTGTGTGTGTGTGAGATCCCCATAACGTGTGTGTGTGTGTGTGTGTGTGTGAGAGAGTTTCCCATAACGTGTGTGTGTGTGTGAGATCCCCATAACGTGTGTGTGTGTGTGTTCTGGTGTCCTTGGCTTGTCGGTGATGTCTCCCGGTTGATTCCTCAGGGCTCAGCGTCTTCTCCGGCCCTCCAGCCTCCGGCTGCCGGGGGAGGCCGACGGCGAGGCCGACTCCCGCAACAGCTCGCCCAACTCCAGCAGCAACGACGGCTTCGGGGGCCTCATGTCGTTCGCCAGTAAGAAACATTTGAAATATGCAGATTTCTGTTTCGGGCCAGCTGGTGAAACATGGAGGGGGGCGGGGCCTGATTACTGCAGGCGGTGATGATTGGGCAGCCAAACCGAGCAGACCCAGTTCTTAAAGTCAAAGTGAAACCAAAGGGCCGGCTGCTCCGCTCACACCTGGAGGAAGAGGACGAAGACGATGCACATCGAGCGCGTGCGGCAAACGTTTCCCTCGAACTCGTCAGACCTCGGACACATCGATTTGGAAATGAAAACAAAGTTCCTTGCCCACGTCTCTTCCTGCCTCTGTGTTGCTCTGTTAGCCACGGACGTACGGAAACGGTGGGGTCGGTCAGAGGTCACCACGAGTCCTCACACATGGGGGAGGAGCATCAACACAGCTCGGGGACACGGGGTTAACACTGCGAACATATATGGTTTTCATTTCTGAGTCTTTAAAGACCAGCTTGAACACAGCACCTCACACATTAACAACGTCCTGAGACTCTGTTCTCTGAGTTGTTTACGGACGCTGCAGGCAGCCGTCTTTAATTTCTTTAAAACTCTCAATAAATCCCAGTGTACACTCGCTTCACGGCGCCAAACAACGCCCGACTGCAAGATTGTGCAATCCAATCATGACAATGTCACACAAACTATAAAATGATGCTGCGATGACCTTTAGGATAGAGTGGATGACCTTTAGGAGAGAGGGGATGACCTTTAAGAGGGACATGGGTGACCTTTAGAGCCGTTGATGACCTTTAGGAGAGACGCGGGTGACCTTTATGAGAGCCGTGGGCGACCTTTCGAGCCATGGGTGACCTTAAGGAGAGCCGTGGTTGAGACTGCCGAGACATGATGAACACGAGGGTAAACATCTTTCTCCTGTGAAGAGTAAATAATGTCAGTTATAATACTCTCTTCTCACACTATATATTATAATTTTTTCTCCAGGCAATCTGTACAAGAACCACGGCACCAGCTTCAGTCTGTCCAACCTGGCGCTTCCCAACAAGGCCGCCAGGGAGAAGACGCCGTTCCCCAGTTTAAAAGGTAGGAGAACCCGCAGAACCCGGAGAACCCGACCGCGTTGACCTCACGACCCTCATCTTACTCACTGGGATCTCTGAGCTACTGAGAAATGTTTAAAAATTACAGAAGTGGAGATTAAAAAAACTCATATGTTTACAGTCCCGTAATGAGATATTTTTTTATTAACCATTAAAACTTAGATTACACTCTAAGGATTTAATCCTCCTTTTTAGTATTATACTTAAACATAATTATCTAATGGGGGGAAATAATTCATAAATAAGTTTGCGGCCAATTCATTAAAACAATTATCCATAATTTATGTAACATTTTCTAAATAAAAGAATATTTTTTTCCGTATTTCTTAATACTTTTGAAACACGAGTCGACATTTGAGTAAATATTTTGCACGAAAAACAATATTATGCAAGTGGTATTCAACTATTTGTCTCTTTATAATGCATTTAATGCTCTTGTAGGAGGTGCTCGTATAAAGAGGCCATCAAATATTCTTTTTACTTTAAGTATTCATATTTAATGAATGTATTTTCTGTCTTTGTTTTCAAATCTTTCTCTAAATTGCTTTTGTTGTGGTGAAAGAATATTTCAATGTTGACATTGAGGAGGAAACGCAGCGCGCAGGTTTGTGTTTCTATGGCCTGACCTTCTACAGGGGAATATTGAGGATGCGTCAAAATAAAGTTATTCTCTCAATATTAATGGGAAAATCCACCCAAAAAAGCGACTTGATGTCGCCACAGTTTATTCTTGATTTGAAGAAACAAAACAATATTTATCTTGTGCAGTTTTCTCTCATTAATTTGACGTTTTTGAATATTTTTTCTTCATACTTTTCTTCTATTATCTCCATTAGAGGAATGTGGTAACGCGGCTCTGGAGAACTGCAGGATGTTTGGTTTTAATAAGGACCTTTTTCTTAAATGGAGAAGAATATTATATAATATGAGAAAATTGGTCACGCTTTGCTTAATTTAGGGACTGAAAATAACACTTAGGAACAGAGTAATTAAACTGGTTCATATTTTTTTGGGCTGATTTAGGTTTTAAGACTCTAATCCAAATTCTGTTCAGGCTGGATTTTCCCTTTTTTCAATGAGAGAACAACCAGGTGACGCTCGGTGCTCTCACTCAATAGCTCCACCCCAAGTGGAATAGCTGCCATAGAACATGCTCTGCCCCTTCTTGATTCTGGTGTGTTTCGTCTTTGTCGTTCAGATGACCCCGAGAGCCCGGGTACGTCACGTCTGCTGTGTGTTTACATATATTTAGCCCCCTATAGGCATCTCTTGATCCTTGGAGTGACCTCTACCTATCTTCCACCCTGCCGCTCAGCGTAGAAGACCCGCTCATGTCTTTCATGTCTCCCCCTCCTCTGTGTGACTGTGGTGGGGCATCCGCACATTCCTCGGTGCATTTCTAACTGCATTTACCTAATTAATGTTTCTGTATCGTCGTGTTTCCCAATGACCTCCGAGCGAAAGGAATTCACGTGTTTTACCTCGCTTGCTTTGTGTGGCGTCTCCTTTCCCCGTTCGAGGTCACGCACCCATTTAAAAAACACACACAAAAACTGATCTCAGGTTTTCCAATCGAATTTTTTTTTTGGAGTGTGCATCATGATTGATCTTGTGTGTGTGTCCAGGTGTGTCTGTCCTCTTCGCGGTGATGTGGTAGCTTTCAAAATAAAATGAAAAAAAGATTAGTTTGAAAGTTGATTCCTGTCCTGGTTTACTTCTCCTGGTGATCTAGTTCCTTTGTGTGTGTGTCCAGTTCTCTTCTACTGTGTGATCTTCTGTATAGTGACCTGTGTGTGGCGTTCAGGGACCTCACTGCTGTCGGTTCTCGTTCCTCCAGGCGCTCGTGCCCCTCGAGCCCTCGTGGACCAGAAGTCTTCGGTGATCAAGCACAGTCCGACGGTGAAGAGGGACCCCAGGGAGTCTCCCTCCCCCCAGGGCCGGGTCAACAACACCAGGTGACGCCGTGAAAGAAGCAAACGGCCGTTGCTAATTCCGATTTTTCGTCCCGGGCTCATCCGGTAACACGCGACTGCCGCTGTGGTTCCCAGTGAGAACCAGCAGTTCCTGAAGGAGGTGGTGCAGAACGTGCTGGACGGCCAGGGGGTCGGCTGGCTCAACATGAAGAAAGTGCGCCGCCTGCTGGAGAACGAGCAGCTGCGCGTCTTCGTGCTGAGTAAACTGAACCGAGCCATCCAATCGGAGGAGGACGCCAGACAGGAGCTCATACGCGACGTGGTGAGACGAGTATTTATTGATATTTGCAGACTTTTTTGCTTTTATTTATATACATTAAATGAAAATATTTTGTATCAGAGCTGCAACTCCCTTATTTGAATTGTTGTTTATTCTGCTGATTAATACCGCTTCATTTATTTTTGGTTATAAAATGTGATACAATTATTAATATTAAATTGCTTATGTACAGATGTCTCTTTTATTTATTTATATCTAAATACATGTTAGGTTTAAATTAAAACATTTTTATATCCAATATTTTCATTTATTTTTGGCTATAATATATAATATCCCACAGCTCAAAATTAAGCATTTAAGTTAATTGTTTTATTTCATAATGGCCAAAGATATTCAGTTTAATATCACATGAGACTCCTTGTTTCAATTGAAAAATATAAACAAAAGGGGGAAAGAGCCTGTAGTTCATTCTACATGTGCGTACAATGATGTTTTGCAGCTGTAGGTTACGAGTGTGTGTGTGTGTGTGTGTGTGTTCAGGAGGTGAGCAGGAAGGTGTACAAAGGCATGCTGGACATCTTGAAGTGCACCGTGTCCAGTCTGGAGCACTCCTACACCAACGCGGGCCTCGGGGGGATGGCCAGCGTCTTCAGCCTCCTGGAGATCGCACGCACACACTATCAAACCAAAGGTGCGTCACACACACACACACACACACACACACACACATTGCTGCATGGTGTCATTTGTAGAGAACTGAAAGCCTGTCCATGTCCTCGCTGCTAAATTCACAAACACATCAACTCAGATTCTCTAGATCTCCACTAATGTCTAAATCTTTTAACCCTCCTCACATTTTCTCTTTTCTTCAACGGCGATGAACTCTTGTCTCTGGCCCCTCCCCCCCCTCTCCCCCTTCACTTTTTGGGGTAAAAAATAATAATTGGTAGACAAGGAAAAGCGTAAGCGAAGCCCCACGGACAGCGCCGACAGCCCGGGGAGCAAAGAGAGCCCCCCCGGGTCCACGGAGACCGGCGCCGCCGCCGCCCCCCCGGGCCTCCTGTACGTGCCCCACCTGCAGCTGCCGCAGCACGCCGTGGGACGCGGCGCTCGCCACTTTGACACGCGGAGTCTGAACGAGGAGAACTTTATCGCCTCGATCGGTGTGTACGCCGCGCCGGGCCCCCGGTTGCATGTGCACTGTGAGACCCCCCCCCCCCCCTTTCCCCTTATAGGCGCATCAACCTTAATAATAGCCCCCCCCCCCCCAAAAGATCCCTGACAGATTCTAACAGGATATTCTACACACTTTGACGATGAAATACAGGAAATAATCACTTCTTGGCTTTCTTAAAGGATATTAATACACACACATGACTCTGTGTATGGTAACCATAGAAACAATTATCATAATTTGGCCCTGGCTGAAGTCTTAAAGTGTGTGTAATATGTCCCTGTTTTCCAGCCTGAACTGCGTGTGTCTTGTGTTTGCCCCCCCGACCCTCCTCCTCCTCCTCCTCCTCCTCTCTGGACCCCTGTTGTGAGCCTCTTAGCACCGTGGCTGCATGTCCTTTTTGTTTTTGGTCTTTCCAATACCTAAATAAATCCCCCGTACGGAGGTGTGTGTGCCCGCCTGCTGCCTTTACTGCAGGTTTCTGTAGAGGATAAAACAACATGGCAGCTCTCTTCGCTCTCAGCATGGAGGGTGGAAGCAACGCTCCCCAGTAAACAGTCCCAGATTTCCTATTTAGTCCAAGCAACTGACTAAGAAAGTCCGTACTAATCTCTCTCCTCCTGAGACTGATCCTGGGTCTGTATACGGGGGACACTTTGAGGCCCCTCCCCCCCGTCTCCTCCCGTTTAGAACAAGTTGCACCTTACAATTCTACGGTTTTGCTGTGAGACTTTGCATCCCCGGCTTCTGCGACTGCTTCATTTCATCGGCCTCTCAACCCCCCCCCCCCAAGCCCCGCCCCCCTCCCTCCCTCCCTCATCCCACGCTCTTTTCCAACATCTCCCGCCCCCTTTTCGCTCCGGAGAGCCAGACGAATGCGGTCGACAGGCCAGTCGGAGCCGCGGCTCGTCCCGACCGACGTCGGTGTGGCTCTCCGGCGCCGCGGAGGGGAGGCGGAGCTTCCTGGGCGTGTTGTAATGTTACCGTGGCGGCTGTCGCACATTTAATTTGTTCCCCATTTTGTCCCAGATTGAAGCGCAGCCGCACGCGAACATTACAAAACGCCGCCAAGTGACGGGTCCTTCAGTGCTTACTTTTCTGTTTTTGTTTATTTCAATGCTCATCTCTTCCCCCCCCCCCCCCCCCCATACATGCCTTTTTTCAAAACCAGCTCTCTGACTCTCTCTCTGTCTTTCTCTCCTTGCTTGCAATGCATCTTGGGTAGAATTGTGGAGCAAGCACCAGGATAAGCAAAAAGCTTTGGAAAAACCACAGAGTAAGAGACTTTTCACACACGAGAAAAAACGACAAGAAAATAAGATTGGGGTGTTAAGCTGTTGAACTTTCTCCACCCCGTCCTCTCCCTCCTTTTCCAACTCACCGTGTCTCAGGACAATAATACATAAAACAATACGATGTGTGGCTCGGGTTCACTTCCGCTGAGAGGGAGATGCGCTGATGTCGTGGTAGAGATGGTAACCTACAAAGAGTTCCTGCTACACGTGATGTTCTTTATTCGAGGGTCTCGTGATTCCTCAGCGATGTTTTGCCGTGAGAATTGAAACTCTTGTTGTTGCTCATGTTGTGTTTGTTCCAGACGTGAGACGGCCGCTTTTTTTTTTTAATGTTCATAAACATTGTAATGATCTAAGCTTTGTTAAACAAAAAGTTGCATCTCACACGGAATATAATATAATTATATATATAATTATATATAATATTAAATATTTATTTATGATCATTTTTCTTTCATTGCCGACCGTTTGTTTTGGCGTTATTTAATTGTTTATATCATTTTAAATACAATTTTAAATGACGTGGATATCTGTCTCGGGGATGAATAATTAATCCAATTAATTTAAATGTATTCGTCCTGACCGACACCGTATCTTCTACAGAAATCTTTGTTCCCATAAGAATCCAATAATAATTTGAATATGATGTAATCATGATCATTCCCTCTAATATCGCATATCGGTATTGCCGTTAAATATCAGTCGAAACAATCACAAACAAATGATTGTTTCTAAGTTGTTGACAAGCTCAACAATATTTCATAGTATTTTCCAGTGTGTGTTTCTATTATTTTGACCACGTGCTTCATGATGAACCTGCTGCTCTTTTCTGAACTTCACGTTTCCCCAGTTCCAAGTGGCTCCTCTGTAAGTCGTGTATTTACAGACAATATTTCAAAGTTGTTATTCAATAAATGTTTTGTATAAGTTAACCGTCAACAACAACAACAACGCAGCAGCGTAGGCGTCTCCTCGTGACGAACACCAGCGCTCCAACAGGAAGCGCCTCCTGCTCCTCCTCCTCCTCCTCCTCCGTCTGCATGCCTAACTGCTTGTGTCTGACGTCTCTTGTTTTAACATCTGCAGCATTTGACTTGAGAATTAATGTTGTGCTCTTGCAGTTTTGTTTTGTAATACTTTTCTCCCACTTTGATGACGCTCTGTGCTCATAACCTCCCCGTCTGACCTTTAAACCTGTGAAGAAAGTTGTAATAACACTCTAATAACACGTGTTCATACCACTTCTGATCGGATGTCTCTGAGTCTTTGCTCTGATGCTTCGCCGTGTTTAAATGGAGGCTTTGGCACTTCGGTGTAGCTGTGCTGTGGGGGCTTTGAGCGAGGAGGTGATGTCATCGTGGCCGCGTGCTCATCGCCTGGTTCTGTCCTTCAGGGTCCGACGGCACGAAGCAGCAGCGCCCTCAGCTGGCCGACGCCGAGGAGAAGAAGTCCCAGATCAGTGCCGACAGCGGCCTCAGTGTCACGTCTGGATCTCAGGTCTGTTCGTTTGGGGCCTTGGAGTGTGAGTGCGTTGTTACACTAAAGTGCACCAGTGTAACTCCTCCCCCCGTGTTTGGCGTTGCAGAAGAGTGACACCGAGTCGGTAACGAGCTGGGAGCCGCCCATCCTGACGAGGAGCACCAGCCAGGACTCCGAGGCCAGCACAGTGGTAGGGCGCGGCCAACTCACCTGTCACGCACTCTGTGACGTCACAGAATGAGCTAGAGGTCACAGGGTGAGCTGGAGGTCACAGGATGAGCTGGAGGTCACAGGATGAGCTAGAGGTCACAGGGTGAGCTAGAGGTCACAGAATGAGCTGGAAGTCACAGGATGAGCTGGAGGTCACAGGATGAGCTAGAGGTCACAGGGTGAGCTAGAGGTCACAGGGTGAGCTAGAGGTCACAGAATGAGCTGGAAGTCACAGGATGAGCTGGAGGTCACAGGATGAGCTAGAGGTCACAGGGTGAGCTAGAGGTCACAGAATGAGCTGGAAGTCACAGGATGAGCTGGAGGTCACATGATGAGCTGGAGGTCACATGATGAGCTGGAGGTCACATGATGAGCTAGAGGTCACATGATGAGCTAGAGGTCACATGATGAGCTAGAGGTCACATGATGAGCTAGAGGTCACAGGATGAGCTGGAGGTCACAGGATGAGCTGGAGGTCACAGAATGAGCTAGAGGTGACAGGATGAGCTGGAGGTCACAGAATGAGCTAGAGGTCACAGGATGAGCTGGAGGTCACAGGGTGAGCTGGAGGTCACAGGGTGAGCTGGAGGTCACAGGGTGAGCTGGAGGTCACAGGGTGAGCTGGAGGTCACAGGATGAGCTGGAGGTCACAGGGTGAGCTGGAGGTCACAGGGTGAGCTGGAGGTCACAGGATGAGCTGGAGGTCACAGGGTGAGCTGGAGGTCACATGGTGAGCTGGAGGTCACAGGGTGAGCTGGAGGTCACAGGATGAGCTGGAGGTCACAGAATGAGCTGGAGGTCACAGGATGAGCTGGAGGTCACAGGATGAGCTGGAGGTCACAGGGTGAGCTGGAGGTCACAGGATGAGCTAGAGGTCACAGGATGAGCTAGAGGTCACAGGGTGAGCTGGAGGTCACATGGTGAGCTGGAGGTCACAGGGTGAGCTGGAGGTCACAGGGTGAGCTGGAGGTCACAGGGTGAGCTGGAGGTCACAGGATGAGCTGGAGGTCACAGGATGAGCTGGAGGTCACATGGTGAGCTGGAGGTCACAGGGTGAGCTGGAGGTCACAGGGTGAGCTGCCTTCAACTTGACTGACCAGCTCGTAACGGTAGTCATGACATGATCAAAATAATGACATTAATAATCATTTTATCTTAATAGCCTTTTCAAACATTAGCACAAATAAGTCAGTTTGGATTTTGAGGAATTGTAAATTAGAAAAAACATTACTTCTACACCCCCCACTGTCACCCCTTTGTATTGATAATGGTTCTCTGACCTTCATCGGGTGAAGATCATCAAGACGAACAGCATTGTGTGAAACAGAATGCATCATGGGATAACCATTAAACACCAGGAGTTCCCTCATGCAATATTTCACATGAATACATATATTCGTGAAATCCAGCTGATAGAGAATACTGTAAATATATATTTTAAATGTTAAGCTTCTGCACAGTAAACATCGCTCATCTTGTTCTTGCATCTGTTTTTAAATTGAATTTTTTTAAACTGTAGATCAGCAACAGCTCTGGAGAGACTCTGGGAGCCGACAGCGACCTGAGCAGCACCGCTGGAGACGGGATCGGGGGCCGGAGGGCCGCCCACCTCACGCAGTCCAGAGGGACGCTGTCCGACAGCGAGATCGAAACCAACCCGGCCACCAGCACCGTGTTCGTACGTATCCGGGATTATACTCTCCTTACCTTATGAGGCACTTTTAGTTCTGAACTTATTACAGTTTGAGCTTTAAAATGAGATTTTAGGGTTAACACACACACACACACACACACACACACACGAGGGAAGCTGGACGACAGCCGACTGAGAGGAAGAGTTAAATATGATGAAGAGGTACGTTTCAGACCACAAAGTGAACCTCGGCCCACAGAAACAACATTTATTTTTACAGTCAACACTTGCATTTTGAACTACCGTGTCATTTGCAAACCACACTTTGGTGTTTCATTTTGACCTCTTTACTTACGATTTATTTCAAAGAAAATTCTCTTTTCTTTCATTACAAAATGTACCAAAACACCGGCGGCGAGGAGGATTCAGGTTCTGGATAATGACAAGAATAACCATGAAATCAGTTTTAAATCATACCCTCTAAAACTAAAACAAGGCAATCTGGTTTGAGTCGTCCTCCAACAACGTCACTCAGCGTGTTTACAAGATATTTAGCCACTTCTGGTATATAAAGGGAACCGTAAAGTTAATCTTTGGATGGATTTGTAAAAAACAACACTGAGTGGAAACGTCCAGCACAAAGAATTCATAAAGTTCCGCGAGGTTTCAGAAACACGAGCGTTGACACTCTGAATACACCAGACGGTGTTGTTTCTGTTTGAGGGCCCTTTGTTCTGTCGGTTCTCGAGCGTCGTCCTGCCTCCACAGGGGAAGCCCCACACCCTGAAACCAAGTGTGAAGGGTCTGACGCCCGCCGCGGCCAAGGGGCCGCCGCCGCCGCCCGTGGAGGACCTCAGCATGAGGATCTACCTCTGCGATGGCCTGCTGGGTACGTGGAACCACAACGTTTCCTTCCCGTGTCCCTGAAAGCCCTGAAACGCTTCACCAACATCATCCGAGGTTGATTTTTAAGAATAGTGAGAATAGCGAGACGTGGGGAAAAGTAAAATCTTTATTATGAAACGTTTGAACAAAGCTCCTGATTTCCGAAATCCGCAACGGTTCATCGTCCAGTACGCTACACAAACCGGGAGTTTGGTGACATCATTTCAAAATGTACAATAAGACAGTGGAGGTGTGTGGTTTGGGGAACGGTGTCTAATTGGCCTCAGCTGCTGGCTGATTATCGTCAGTCTGGGAGACTTAATTCGACGCCTGGCAGATCTGCACCAAACAACAAATATATCAGTTGAATCACATTTTTTAACTAATATTGATGTAACGTCCATGTTTCTCCATATTTAACCGGGTCATAACCACGCAGCCTCGTCTCCACCAATCACAGCTCCCGGCTGTAACCCCGCCAGTTCCTCCTCGGCTCTCTGATCTTGTTCTCTTTAACCACCCCCCCTCCTCTCGGCCTAACCCCGTCCTGCTCTCGCTGCTTCTCTTCCCTCCTCCTGCTGCTCCTCCTGGGAAACTCCTCTTCCAGGCCGCGATAAGAGCTCCGTCTGGGATCAACTCGAGGACGCTGCCATGGAAACCTTTTCTCTAAGTAGGGCTAACCTCTTGCCTTTCGCCTCCTCTTTTTTCTCTTCCCGTGTGTTTTTGGGTGTGTCCGTCGCTCATGTGATCTCATTCTCATCTGTTTTCTTCACATGTGATAAAAAAAAAATAGAAAGTATAAACAGTCCATCAGAATTTGGTCGCAGTATTTCCTCCTTTTATGTTAATGTTTAACATGCTTTTCGATGTCTGCTCACTTATGTTCCTTTTTTCACCCAGTTTTCTCTCTAACTTTCACTGAAAAGCTTCACATTTCATGCGTTTGGCTTTGAGCCGCGTGTTCTCCGTTTGAAAAGAAGCGTAGCGTCACGCGTTTGTTTTTCGGCGCCACATTGTTGTTCTGCGGTTCAAGGTAAGGAGCGTTCGACCCTGTGGGACCAGCTGCAGTTCTGGGAGGACGCCTACCTGGACGCCGTGATGCTGGAGCGTGAGGGCATGGGCATGGACCAGGGGCCGCAGGAGATGATCGAAAGGTCGGATGCTCAACGGACTCTCGATCGCTTCCTCGTGAGCGGATTGGAAAACCTGGACAAATGTTTTGTTTTGTTTGTCCACGCAGATATCTGTCTCTCTGCGATCACGACCGCAAGCGCCTGGAGGACGACGAGGACCGACTCCTCACCACGCTGCTGCACAACATGATCGCTTTCATGCTGATGCTGAAGGTGCAGAGCCCCGTTTGGCAGCTTTATCGTCTCTTTACTTTTTTTCCGGATATCACAGTTTTTTTTCATGCTTTTTTGTTTGTTTGATTAGTTGAACAAAAACGACATCAAGAAGAAAGTGAGACGCTTGATGGGGAAGTCCCACATCGGCCTCTCGTACAGCCAAGAGATCAACGAGCTGCTGGACAAACTGGCCAACCTGGTGAGTATCCGTCCCCCGAATACAGCTCTTCTTTCACCATATTTCTACTGAACTATATATAATATATTTATTTATATATATATATATATATATTTATTTATTCATTTTGTATTTATTTTTATTTAGTTTTTTTATATAAAATATATGTAGTTTATATATATATATTGATGTTTATAGATAACAAATATATATATATTTGATGTATATATTGAGATTTTATATATGCATATATATTTATATATATATATAAAAACATATTTATATATTTTATATATGTATTTATATATGTGTATGTCTAAAATAAATGTCTGTATGTATTAAACATATTTATAAATATGTGTGTGTTTTTAGAACGGCCGCGAGCTGTCCATCAGGCCCAGTGGAAGCCGCCACATCAAGAAGCAAACGTTTGTCGTGCACGCCGGCACCGACACCACGGGGGACATCTTCTTCATGGAGGCGAGTCAGGATTCACGGAAGGAGTAAAAAAGAAAAAATCCTCAACTGTTGCATCTTTTCATTTGACTGAATTGCGACTCCCGGCCGCTGCAGGTGTGCGACGACTGCATCGTCCTGCGCAGCAACATCGGCACGGTGTACGAGCGCTGGTGGTACGAGAAGCTCATCAACATGACCTACTGCCCCAAGACCAAGGTGCTGTGTCTCTGGAGACGCAACGGCCAGGAGACGCAGCTCAACAAGTTCTATACCAAAAAGGTCAGGGGGGGAGGGGCTTCTCTCTTCTCGCCGCATCCGGTGCTTATTTAACCTTCCTTCATAAGAGCACCTGCAGCAGTTGACATGACGTTCCCCTCTCTGCGTCGCAGTGTCGTGAGCTCTACTACTGCGTCAAAGACAGCATGGAGAGAGCTGCCGCCAGACAGCAGAGCATCAAACCAGGTGAGTCGTCTTCTCCAGGGGACTTTAATGGTCTGTAAATCGTTCTTTGTTGTGGACCGTTGGGGTGAGACAGGTAATAGACTGTAATAGTGATTATAGTCGTGATTTCACGAGTGAAACATTTTTTTATTTTTTATTCTAAGGGACCTCATTGCCCTTCACTTCCCTTTTACTTCACATCTGGTGGGATTCAGTCGATTCAAATGTATGACTTTAAAATGAGATGTTCCAATTTAAAGATTTTTCTCTCTGAATAGTGCCACACAGTTTATTTTTACCTGCAACATCCTGCGATTACATCAATTTTTTTTAATGAACACCTTTAGGTTTTTTTAAATTTAATTTTTTCGATAGATCATCTTTTTTTTTTTTTTACAACTTCTAAACTATCCAAAATATTTTTTCTTTTTTTAAATCCAACAACTATATTTCCTCTAAAGTTGGGAAAAAGTTGCCTGGACATTTTATTTTGAGGCCATTTCTAAAAAGTAACAACAAATGTATAAGTAAAAAAAGGGGATTATAACTTCAGATCACTTTTCTTTGTCCAAATGTTAAACCGGAGCAAAAGATTCTGAATGTAAAAAAAAAAAAAGCACACTTCTAATTATAAGAAATACAGAATAAAGTTGTATTATGTTTTTTGGGGCATATTCTGGTTTTATTTGTTCCTTTTATAGTGAGTTTCTTAGAAGTCTGTGTGACTTTTTGGTGGCAGATGATTTTCCCCACTGGGGATCAATAAAGTGACGGTTCAGATTCTCACGGAGGATCAAACCTTCCCGGCAGCGCGGAATGATTTCAGCTGAGCTTCAACGTCTTTTGGGGGCGGGGCAAGAGGGTATTTATCATCTGATCTATTCTGTCTCCTCTCCTCTCAGGCCCGGAGCTGGGCGGAGAGTTTCCCGTCCAGGACATGAAGACGGGGGAAGGTGGACTGCTGCAGGTCACGCTGGAAGGAATCAACCTGAAGTTCATGCACAGCCAGGTAGGAGGCTCCTCCCACACAGGCGAGCTCCTCCCCTCCTCCCGTCTGCTCATCCCCTTTCCTCCCGTCACGTCTTCCTCTATCGTCAGTGTCTGCGACGGGCTGCGTTCGCTGCGACCTCTTTTCCCTTAGAGGAAGAATTCCTGTCTGTGCTTTTGCTTATTTTGGATTTTCTTTCCATTTTTTTATTCCGTTTTGTGTTTTTTTGTTTTGTTTTCCGCATTCGTGTGCATGCGTTCCCCAAAACACTCCGATATTAACACATTCCTCCACGTCTGTGTGTGTGTGTGGGTGTGTGTGTGTTTCATTAATAATTGGCTATTTTAAATAGCACGTTTGGACCCTTGAACATCGCTGTGTGTCGTCTTCACAGGTAGTCGTAGTCGGGGGGTTCGTACACCTCCTCAGGGTTGTTTGTGTGTGTGTGTGTGTGTGTGTGTGTGTGTGTAGTGTGAGGAACAAAAAGCAGGGAGCCACTAACTGACCCCCGATGCATATTGAGCGTCTTCAAAAGCAATGAGACACAGAGGGAGGTTATCCGACATCTTCACACGGATTCCTCGCCAATAAAATAAATTCATAGGTTAATTTCAGCTAAATTACAACTCTGCAGGTGAATGGAATCTCACCTGTTGTGCTCACACATACAATATTTAATCTCAAGTAATCAACACAGTCGTGGTCACTCTGCTGCAGCGGGTGTATTTGGGCTGCAGCAGACAAATAAGCACCGTTGGCTCCTTTTGAGAGGAAATGCGTACCGAAAAGAGAGGAATATGGACTCATTATTTTTAGCTCCGGCGTCTCTCATCAAACTTTTAGCGTCTGTTTCCACTGGAAGAAAGTCGATGTCCACTTCCTGCCCACAACCAATCAGATGCTTAGCTGAGTGCTCAGCTCAGTGTCGTGTTGGGCTTTCTTGCTCAAGATCGTCTTTCATCACAAATAAAGTTCCGTGAATCTCCACTATCGTAGAAACCCAAAGCTCTGCAGCTCTATACTTTGGGGGATTGACCCTTTAGCTCGGCTGTTGCTCCACTGAGTCACGGTTTTGATTACTGCTGCGTCTGCCTTCTTCTACCTCCGGTTCTTTGGGCTCCAGCTGAATTGTGGACGATTTTTCATCGGGCAAACTTAATACTCTCAACCTTAAAGACACGAGTTTCTCTCAAAAGACGCTCAATCGAGAGCCTCTAGACTAAATGAATGAGTAGTGAGACAGAGCTCCAGGGGCGTCACTGTTTTTAAATGACTAAATTCAACAATACATGTCTGTTTTGCTAAATATATATATTTATTTCTTATTCTTTTTATTTAAATTTTATGTTTTTAAATATTTATTTCATATTTTGACATAGAGATTTTTTAAATGTGATTTTAGATTTAAAAACAATATATATACATTTATTTATATATATATGTGTATATTATTATAATCATATATATATATACCCTATATATGTGCCATATATATACATATTTACCATATATATTATATATTCTCAAAAGTTTATTTATTTAATAACTTTTTTTTCGATTCTTTTTATTTATTACATTTTGATATTGATATATATTTTATATATATTACTATTTTTAAATTAATAACTGAGGTGAGTGAGCACTGGGTCTGTGATTGGCCCCCATTGGTTGAGAGCGGTGGTGTTGGCTCCGCCCTCGTTGCTGGAGGAGGAGGCATGGAGGGCTCTGGGGGAGATGTTTAAATCCAGGAGAACCAAAGGTGACAGTCAAGCCTCTCGTCCTATTTTTATGTTATTCCCCCCCCCACTCCCCTTTAATTTCTTCCGTGGCTGAATCCTCTTGTGACGTGTTTTCTGTTGCTGCTGTTGTCACATTGGCTCCGCTAACGTCTTAGCTAACGGTGGGTTCGACCCCGCGGATCACGGGCGCCGCCGCGGCGTGTTTGTGCTCTTCTGTCTGGTAATAATCCAAACCCTTTCTCTCCCATGCTCTCTCCCCCTGCAAGGAGCGGAAGGTACACGCCCCCGGCTGGGTTCCTTTTGTTTGTTTTACCGCCTTTTCTTTTTATTTATTCTTTTATCTGTGTGGCAAAGTGTCGTGTCCTCGTCTCCATTTCTCATCTGGTCCACAACAACACATGTTCTCATTATCCACACACCCCAATATAAATCACCACGAGTCGGACGCATCTCATTTAACCGTCGTCCACGTTTGATCCCGCAACTTCTCACATCGTGCTTTTTCTTCTATTCCGTTAGCTCGTTCTTTTGTTTTGATTTCACGGCGAATTTTTAAAAAACAGATTGATTTGATTTTTAGATTTTTTTGTTTGTTTGTTTAAATCTGAAGTGTAAACTTTTCATCCAGTGTTGTTGAGTTAATAATGTTCTGTTTTGTTTGTGTGTTTCTGTTTGTGTGTGTTTTTTGTAGGTTTTCATAGAGCTGAGTCACATTAAAAAGTGCAATACAGTGAAGGGAGTCTTTGTCCTGGAGGAATTTGGTAATTACATCACCTGTTGATTCTCGGCCCGTACACGGCACGGCAGTAACTCGGCGTCATGGCGACCGCGTTGACGAGGGGGTTCGCTAGATCGGATACTCGCTCGCCGCGAGGAACGGGCCGAGGCGCCGGCGTCCGCGGGCGACTTCCGTGAGCGAGGAATCCTTCAGGCTCAAAGTTTAGAGCGAGGAGTGAAAAGAGGCGAGGGAAGTGATCTGCGTTTCTATTTATATACGAGGAAAAAGAAAAGCTTCCGTAGGAATGAAGTCCCGGCAGAGCTCGGAGCTCGATGTGTAATTAAAGGAACCGGTGAGACGAAATAGTCAAAAAAGAAGCAGGAGATGATCAGGTTTGTGTTCGTCCTCCACTGGAAATAGTCCCAATTAAAGTCGTTCTTTTAGCAATTAAACTCTTTGTTTCCTCGAATCTAAATTTGCAGTAAAGAAATTAATATATTTTATTTATATATATATATATAATTAATAATATATTTAAGTCAACAAACGACAAAAAAATAATTTTAATAAATAACAAATATTTAAAGTGAAAGTCAATATGACAAACAACTTTATTTAAAAACAAATATTAAAAATTAAAACGAGCCTGATGGAGAGGCGTGATGACTCGTTTTTATAGGGAGTCGCTCCATCGTGAATAAAGACGCTCGGTCTATGAGCGTGGAGGTAGCGGAGGTAGCGGCGTGGAGGCAGCGGCGTGGAGGTAGCGGCGTGGAGGTAGCGGCGTGGAGGCAGCGGCGTGGAGGTAGCGGCGTGGAGGCAGCGGCGTGGAGGCAGCGGCGTGGAGGTAGCGGAGGTAGCGGCGTGGAGGCAGCGGCGTGGAGGTAGCAGAGGTAGCGGCGTGGAGGTAGCAGCGTGGAGGTAGCAGAGGTAGCGGCGTGGAGGTAGCAGCGTGGAGGTAGCGGAGGTAGCGGCGTGGAGGTAGCGGCGTGGAGGCAGCGGCGTGGAGGTAGCGGCGTGGAGGCAGCGGCGTGGAGGTAGCGGCGTGGAGGCAGCGGCGTGGAGGTAGCGGCGTGGAGGTAGCGGCGTGGAGGCAGCGGCGTGGAGGTAGCGGCGTGGAGGTAGCGGCGTGAGGTAGCGGGCGTGAGGTAGCGGCGTGGAGGTAGCGGCGTGGAGGTAGCGGCGTGAGGTAGCGGCGTGAGGCAGCGGCGTGGAGGCAGCGGCGTGAGGTAGCGGCGGAGGCAGCGGCGTGGGAGGTAGCGTGAGGCAGCGGCGTGGAGGTAGCGGCGTGGAGGTAGCGGCGTGGAGGCAGCGGCGTGGAGGTAGCGGCGTGGAGGTAGCGGCGTGGAGGCAGCGGCGTGGAGGCAGCGGCGTGGAGGTAGCGGCGTGGAGGCAGCGGCGTGGAGGTAGCGGCGTGGAGGTAGCGGCGTGGAGGTAGCGGAGGTAGCGGCGTGGAGGCAGCGGCGTGGAGGTAGCGGCGTGGAGGCAGCGGCGTGGAGGTAGCGGCGTGGAGGCAGCGGCGTGGAGGCAGCGGCGTGGAGGTAGCGGCGTGGAGGCAGCGGCGTGGAGGTAGCGGAGGTAGCGGCGTGGAGGTAGCGGCGTGGAGGTAGCGGCGTGGAGGCAGCGGCGTGGAGGTAGCGGCGTGGAGGCAGCGGCGTGGAGGTAGCGGAGGTAGCGGCGTGGAGGTAGCGGCGTGGAGGTAGCAGAGGTAGCGGCGTGGAGGCAGCGGCGTGGAGGTAGCGGCGTGGAGGCAGCGGCGTGGAGGTAGCAGAGGTAGCGGCGTGGAGGCAGCGGCGTGGAGGTAGCGGCGTGGAGGTAGCGGCGTGGAGGTAGCGGAGGTAGCGGCGTGGAGGTAGCGGCGTGGAGGTAGCGGCGTGGAGGCAGCGGCGTGGAGGCAGCGGCGTGGAGGCAGCGGCGTGGAGGTAGCGGCGTGGAGGTAGCGGCGTGGAGGCAGCGGCGTGGAGGTAGCGGCGTGGAGGTAGCGGCGTGGAGGTAGCGGCGTGGAGGTAGCGGCGTGGAGGCAGCGGCGTGGAGGTAGCGGCGTGGAGGCAGCAGAGGTAGCGGCGTGGAGGCAGCGGCGTGGAGGTAGCGGCGTGGAGGCAGCGGCGTGGAGGTAGCAGAGGTAGCGGCGTGGAGGCAGCGGCGTGGAGGTAGCGGCGTGGAGGTAGCGGCGTGGAGGTAGCGGCGTGGAGGTAGCGGAGGTAGCGGCGTGGAGGCAGCGGAGGTAGCGGCGTGGAGGCAGCGGCGTGGAGGTAGCGGCGTGCCGGCCGGGTTACTGTCGTGTCTCGGTACTTCCGTAATGTTCCTCCTCTTTGCCGCTATGAAAACCTTCGTCCTCCAGCAGGTAACGTGTCGTTTCTTCTCTTCTGACCTCAAACTGAACTCTGATGTTCTTCTCTCTGATTCGTCGATTTTTCTTTTCTTTCTGTGTCATGAGCCCCCCCCCCCCCCCCCCCCATCACTCATTCTCCGATGGTCTCTGTGGAGATCTGTGGTTGGACAGTTTGGGTTTGGGGTGTCCCTCCCCCTCCCCCCCTCCCCCTGCCACATGTCCTGACTCCGCCTCCTCATGTCTGCTCCGGGTCACTAATGAAAAGTCGGTCTGTCCTGTGGGCGGAGTCACAGGGGAGCTACTTTCCTGTGATGTCATTGAAGGGGGGGGGGGTAAAAGAGTGTTTGGTGAAGGAGGAGTTTGTCCTTCTGCTTTCTTTTCCGTCTCTTGTTTACAATACTTTGTGTTTTTTTATTATTTTTTATTTTTTATTTGTCCATCTTGTGGGCCCTGAACGTCTCACCGGAAAACAGTCACCAGATCAAATGTATTGATACGCCCTGTAATCAATAACATGGAGCTCCATGGGCGTGTGACTGTTGTGGTGGACTCTTCTTGGCCCACATCCCATCTCACCCCCCCCCCCCCCCCCCCAACTCTCTCTCTCTCATGACCTCATTGAGGTTCCTGCTGCCTTTGAATTCTCTGTTTTGTCTCTTGCGTAGTTCCTGAAACTAAAGAAGTGGTGATCCACAAGTACAAGACCCCCATGGTGAGTCCTCTCTCCTTTCCTCTCTCCTCTCTCCTTTCCTGTCTACGCGTTGACGGGGAAACGTTCC